>NW_017163423.1:158361-171601 GCF_001652005.2 Ceratina calcarata | reverse complement strand
AATATTGAGTAATTTATTTGTGTATTTGGTTGATCGCTGGTATTTTAATTACCTAATCATACAAAATTACTCATCTCTACTATGGAACGTCTATGGTGGCCACGATAATTCTTGTTTCCTCGTCTTTTAATCGATGCTGGTCCCATCAGCCAATATTCATTAAACTTCTCATCTGGATCGCATCAACGATACCATCTATCCCATGTAACTAATCTTTCGTTTATTATACGACCTGTGTGCACACGATAGCCGATGATCTTATGGAAGAACTCAGAAGCTAGAGTGGTAGACCCGTTTATAGGTTCTTCGGATACTATCAGATAATTGATATTAAAATTAACACGGCTTCGCACGGTGTAATTATAATTTTTTTTAATAGACGTTTTATTTGTGTATCCATATGATTAATTGTAACTATTGTAATAATTCTAACCCCAATTTTTTAGTTTTTCTGCAAATAAAAACAATGAATTGGGAATTTGATTCGGTGCATAATAGATTTAGTATTAATTCCGATTTACCAATCATTATTTAAAAAGCTTGCTATCAACTTGACACGTACATCTCTAAAAGTGCACCTGGAGCAGTCAGATGTCTTCGCGGCTAATTGCGTAAGTACGCAACCATCCTCGACAGTATAAAGCTGAGAAGCATGTGCTGAAAGAATTTTACTGTTTCAACCCTCGGATGCTTGGCATTCTTATTATCAAACGGCCGTAAACGACGAGCGGTTGTCAAAGTACATCGCGCGAGGGCAACGACGATAAGCATAATTTACAACGATATTACGACACCCTCTCGGATCCTCTCACCGCGAGCGTCCTCCTCCGCCGCTAACATATTTACTCTTATTTCACGTCATAACTCATCGCCGGTTTGCTCAAACACGCGCACGGATCAGAGGTCCGTGGGTCTCTTCGTCTTTCTTGCTTCCTCGCAACGTGCAACTCCTTCGTTCCCTGATATTTCATTCCTCCTGCCTCTTCCTGTAACCTTTTCAGCGAGCCAGCGCGTCGGCTAGACCACGTATAAACGCACACTTTTCGCCATAAGTTAACGGGCAATTCTAAACAAGAAGTTCGTTTACCTCACGCGATCCTTAAAAAAATTCTATACGTATTAGCAATCGTACCTGAAAGACTATTATGTGGTTTCTTGATTTTATTGTAGAAACTTAAAGAAAATGGATTTACTGTTTAAGTACCTTTTTCATTATCTTTCTGGTGACTTACAAAGAAGAGTGTACTTAGAGAGTGTACTTAGAGTTATAGAAATGTGATTTATAGCTTCACTAATCTCTTCAGTACGATCCTCTGCAAGCTATAGTGTGCTCAGTATTGACCCGCAGGTCGAGAATTGACTTCTTTTTTAAAGTACTTCTCAGGACAAAAGCGCAATAGAATGATAAATAATCTAGCATTTAATGGATTACATTAGCAAACGCTATTATGTGGTTTCCTCATTTTATTACAACTTGAAGAAAACAGATTTACTGTTCAATTGTCACTATTATCATCTCTCTGGTGACTGTCGATGAAGAGTGTACTATAGGTACACGAAACGGAATTCATATAGAAATATGACCTATAACTTTTAGCGATTAAGCTCTGATCCTTCAGTATTGAACAACAATTCGAGAATCAACTTCTTCTTTAAAATAGTTCTCAGGACAAAAGTGCAATAAAATGATAAATAATCCAGTATCTAATTGGTCATTGAATAATCGTGCAAAATAACTAGCATGAACAATTGAATTAACGAGGATGTAATCCCTATAACAGCTATTTCCATACGGTTTTCGCATGGTTAATGATCAGGCATTACGACTTATGTTAACGCGCGATTAACCTGGGGAAAGTGTAATCCATCAATGGTTTCTCTGAACCATTGGATCGAAATTACCCGTGATCGGTGCATTAGCAATTCAATCGAATCGATTCCACTTCTACATGTGTATCATTTCCTCCCAGTGACAGCTGTTATTTGTTTTACCTGTGAAATAATACCCCCTGAAGCTTGACTTATCAATAGATCGTGGGTATTTATGTAAATTTGTATTCTCATTGCTGATACAGTGGAAGCATTGACGCAGACTACTTATTTAGAAATGGATGAACTTTTGGTCAACAAATTACAGTATTAAATGCAGGAAATGCATCCGAATTTTATACTGATGACAAAAAATTAATACACGTGTATTATAGATGAGGGAAATTTGTAAATGGTACATGTATAGACTGATTCATGGCATACATTGAAAACAGAGTTGTCTATTTAGTAAACGTTTTCGAGTTTGCTTAACTTGATATATTACGACACAGTCTGAAAGCCTAAACAAATCGTATAGTAGTGATCTTTGTTAACGAGACACCAAAAACGACAACGAATTCTACCCAAATGAACGACAACCGAAGCGAAAATAGCCTCATCAAGCTATTTATATAAGATGGTTGTAGCTTAAAAGAATATCAAAATAACCACGAGAAAGAAAATAAGCATATAAGCAAAAGCTACTACAAAGTACAGTATTTCCATTAAAACTAATAATAGTAAAAGAGATAATTATCATAATTAATTAAAGAATCTTTGAGACAGCTGAGGAATAAAAATCGTGGAGTAATTAGAAAGCATTTAGCAATTATGGAATCAAATACCAATAATTGTCATTGGACTAGGTCATTATTATAAAATTAATGATTTGATAATGACGAAAAATCTTTGTACATAAAATTACATCGGCTTTACTACTGTTATTCATTAATCATAATTATTAGTCGGTCCGTAATTACAATCGTTAATCTCACTGACGTTGATTAGAATCATTAATTATTAATCGAGTTGTATTTCTCTAATTCTACTTGAAAGATAAATTCATTTTCCTGCTATATAGAATATAATTAAGTTTAAATCCACCTGTAATTAAGATGAAGCAAGTACAGTCCATGTATCCAGATACAAAACTAATATTACAGAATAATATCTGACAGAGTAAAATATGAAACAAAGAATTCACACTCGAGCGATGGCCTAAAATTTGCCTTCAGCTTAATTTAAACTGGAACTTGAACTATCGCTACGGTAAAACTTCTCAATAACCGCCTTAAATGATCTCGCATTCCAACAGCTTTGTAAAGCCACTCAAACCGGTAGTTCCATCAGACGTGTATCAAACCACTACCTGTGGAGTGCTCTTTGAGTGCATGCACCTATTTCTCAGCGTAATGCTCGATCCAATTGGACCGCGATCGAGTTAGATTGTCGGAGTAAATGACATGCAGCCTTTTCAGGCGATTCTTATTTTCGACAGAAGCGAACACCAGGGAAAATCGTGTCGCTCGGACGCGATGCTATTCACATATTTTACTGCACTAACATAAACGTATTTACAGCCACAGGCATAGGTATTTGTGTAAGAATTCGAGTACAAGATAAAAGGCAACAATTATTTTTATAAACAAGGAACATGGAATAAGCGATGTCCAAATATATGCAGATTGTCTATTTTTATGCAACGTCTGCCTTTTCTATTTCTATACTATCAAGTGCATTCTGTTGCATTGAAATATTCTGTAAAAAGACTATACATTTTTACTGTCGAGTAATAAGCAAACAAATTGGTTGTTTCCATTCCGTGAAAGACGCGCGTGTATTCAACTTTGCTCATCACCGGAGATACAGGCAACAACGCGGTATCTGGAAATCCGTTTTCTTTTTTTCGCGACCCGTTCCGGGTATTTCCTTCGCGCTATCTGCTCGCACACGTAACGACCGGTCGCGAGCACTTCAAACGCGTCCACGCGTACGCTGGCATCAGATCTGGCCTCACGTTCACGTGTTATTATTCAATAACAGGTGTAATACCGGCCAGCACCGTAGGCCTCTAATCCAACTGCGTGCGAGGCAAACAAAACGTGTAGCCGATACTCCGCCGGATACCGTGGAGTATTATTGGCATACGTAAGCGTACGTAGCCAGTTTGTACGTTGTGCCAGGCCAGGTTCACGCCGTTGTTCGCGAGCACCTCGCCGACCATGTTCGCCAGCAACGTAGACATTCTCGAGAACAATGAACACTGTTCCCCCGACAGACAGTACACATTAAGGATCCTGCTTAAAACGTGTCTTTTCAACTTTTTCTCACGCACTATCTTCACATCATCTATTTGAAAAAAAATTTTACATTTCTTTAGTTTTTTATGAGATAGGGAAGATATGACAGAACTGTTCTTTGAAAGAGCAATTACAGTGATAGATAGTAGATGAGTCTGATTGGAAACTACTCAGAAAGGTATGACAGAACTGTTCTTCGAAGGAGAAACTTGAATAGAAAAATTATTACATCAGTTTGATCGAGAACTATTTGCCGCGGTCGGCAGTTTATTCACAACGCGTGAAACATAGCGCCGCTGTTTTAATCTCTGGCTATCAAATTCTCATTTCTCGACGATTTTTAATCAAAATCGTCTCGCGTTTTCTGCTTACAAGATTATGTGCGATCTCTTCCCTTCCTCGCGGTTAACCGCGACATTCACCGGCCGGTTCCCATAATCCGAAATTATCGTCTCCCATAGTACGTAGTTCACGCACAGTGCCGGTCAAAAGTTCGCAGTATGTCTTGCGGTCTCTCGACAAAAGCGAATTTCTCGTAGTTATCTTGTTTCATTTACTAGTTTATGGTTTTCCCTAATTTCAGAAAAGAAAAGTTGAATGGATTCACATGGAATTTGATGATTTAGACTTTATGGTGTTCCTGGTGTTTCACAAGTTAACCGTATATCCAAGATAGTTTGTGGGTACTTCGTTGCCCATATTTGTTCTTGGATTACACGTGGAATGTTTGCTTAATAATGAGATTTGTACGTTCTACGAAATCATTTCTCAACTACTCAACATTCCCCATGAGGCAGCTTAGCTCGTACACTCGATCCTACATTATTGTAGATAATTCCGCTTGATTTAATCATTCGTGTAATGCTTTACAAGCTGTTACGTCTCCTCATTTACATAATTGGTAGAAATTAAATTAATCCAATTTGCATTAGCGACATAAGTTGGAAATCGTATCATGCTTATGTATATCTATACGTATTAAACGTAATATTTAAAGCCTATTATGATTGGGAATTTACATTTATATTATAGCTTTAATCGCGAGATGAAAAAGAAGGAATAAGCAGAACGAAGTTTGCTCCACATTCAAGAATTAGCATTTATACAAGCATACGAATTATGGTAACTGTAACGATTCAAGCATAGTTAAAAGATAGTACTTACTAAAATAAATAAAGAAGTGATTTAAGATCGAATTAATTCAACAGTTTTTTAAACATCCTTTAATTATCATATTATTTTTTTAATAAATATTTTAATTGCCTTCTTAATAGATACTTTTGATACTCACTATACATGATACGTAAACTACGTGATAGTTATAGCTGTTGGCATTCAGAAAAACATGAACGATTGATTGGCGTAAGGTGTAAAGGGTTTATTGAATAGAAACCGTCGATGTAACAAGGCAGGTAGGTTATTTAAAGATAGAGTTTCCCAATGGTTTAAATTGCAATGTCAAGCAAATTGATGGCCTGCAGAAAGGAAGAAATTAAGTTATCTATTAGCAAAGGTCGTAAACCGTTCGCGGCTATTTCAATTGAACTGCTCGTTATCCATCGGTTTAGCCAATTTAATGCTATCATTCATTCGAACAAATGAACCGCGGAATAGCCAACCGGAATATTTAAATGCAAACTTGTGTTTATAAATCTTACAAGGCAAGATAAAATAGAATAATAATAGTTCAATCAAATTTAAATGCGCGTAACAAAATATCTAGTCTCTTATAATTACAGAATAATTAAGAAATTAAATTAACCCTTTTAACGCCGACTGCAGAAATTGTACTAAAAATACTTGAACTCTTGTAATTTCATGATAAAATATTTTAAAGCATTCTGCCTAGAGTCGTTCTTAGGATTTCTGAAGAGAAATTAAATCATTTAACAATAAATTTATTTTAAGACAGTTCTTTCGGAATGCGAATAGTAAAGGCGTCGTCGTATGTGCAACGATATATCGTCATCAGCAATAAAAGGGTCAAATTAGTACATATAGTTATACAATTATAACGAATTCCGAAAAGAATAGATAGCATTCATTATTTTAATAACATGAATGGGTCAACAGAGAATGTTAGTAAATCATGTGCCTTGTATGTTGAGATAAATCGTGGCTACTTATGGAGAGATAATGTCCAACGTTAGTGTGACGCCGTTATACTTTAATATCAATCTAAGATATGGTTAAAGTAGTTGTGATAAAGAATTAGGTAGAAGTCAGATAGTAATTCGCGTGAAATTGCAAAGCGTGAATCATGAGATCAACAAGACTGACCTCATCCATCGAATCAGGTTCCAGTAACACTATCAATTGTGTTTGACACAGATGCGAATTTATCGTTTTATGATCATTGACAATTTTTACACCTCATTATCAAGTACACAAAGAAATTGTGTTATTCAGTTTATTTTGATAGTATATTTTAATTAAATCTGATAAGATGAAAAGTAAGCAGGACAGAAATGAGAAAGATTTTTTAAACAACTCTTTACAAATTTTGAAAGCTGTCTGTCTGTCTATCAGTTAAGATGGTTGAAAATGATAATCTCTAACTTGCATCGAACTTTAAGAATGAGTTGAATACAACACATAAAGGAATAAAGCTCGGAAATAAAAATACAAAAACCCGGCGCAGTTACAGTTTCACATTGTGAAACAGATTATATCATCACGGTTCAAGGTGATGTGACATAAAGACAGGCATTATATCCGATACAATTCGTTCTTTGGTTTCTGCCACGAGTCACGCGTACAACCGGGGCGATTCGTATTTGTGAACAGTTAGCCATCGGACACTTTTATCCCACCACTGATCTTAATTAATTTCAGTCGCCTATTAGTCGACTTGAGACCTCGCGCGCATATTACATCAGAATTCTCTGTAATGGAACATGATGAATTGGCTGTTTGATAACTCGAATCAGTTGTCTGCCGAGCGAAAAGATCATTGATTCTATCACGTATGAAAAAGAGTATAAAGAATCATAATGAAATTCAAAGATTGTTTATACATATATGACCGTTAGGCTCAGCTCATTTTTCACGACAGGGTTGAGACTATTAGGAGGAAATTGCGTCAACCTCTACTTTCTTCTTAAGCCTATCTATTTAAGGCTTTAGATTGTTAATGTTATTATGTGGAATTTACGCTTTATTCTTTATGGTTCTGTCCTTTATCTATTTTCTTACTATTGAATTTTATTTATATACATGTTCTGCTTATGGATTTATGTATTACATACAGGGTTGAGAACCGTTTAATAAAGTATTATATTGTATTATTATATCGTACATAAGCCTTCTCTTTCATGAATTCCTTACTGTCATTATTTGAGAGGATCCAAGAGTTTTATAAAAGGTATAGATGATTTGTGCTTCTATTGATCAATATTAGGAAGAAGTAATACCAAATTACTGGTACTTTATGGGGCACGCTGTATGCACACTCGATAGGTGGTCGCGTTTATTAGATTTACGTTTACCAGTCATGATTTCGCACAGGGTAACAAGTGGCACGTTAGCTAACAAGCGACTGGACTAACTGGAAAATGTAAGTAAATGCGTAACACGATATGCGAAATCGTTTCCAGGTATCGAATTACCAGGAATTGGAAGTCGCGGGACAGTAAGGTGCATTACGAAGGGCTGCTCCGAATACAGGGTTACTACCTTGTCATACACAGTCATGAAAACTTTTGTCCACTTCATAAAAAAATCGTTCTGTACAATAAAATGTCATATTTATTCATTAATAAGTAATAATACACTTTATCACAGAATAGTTAATACGATTTCACATGTTAATAAATACATGTACTACGTAGGAATAGACGATGGACAATTTTATTACAAGATAATTATACAAATTCACAACTAATTAACAATAACTTGGTAGAGTCCTCAGTAAAAATCCCAGGGCAATTGTATAATTTTTTGCAAGGGGTCAACCTTTTTAAGGGTCAGCTTTATCTGTATAATGTTCAGAGTTACACTCACTTTTTCTATTTAATACAGACACGCACTGATCTCTTTTGATTATTCTATTCAACACAATCCATACATTCACGTCAACCGAATTGGACGTTTTTTTTATATATTATACAAAGTTTTTATTTATTTTCTTTAAAATGTCTTTTTTATAGAATTTACGAAGACTCATGACTGTGTATTATAGTGGAAGTAATATCGATTTCATGACTTATTGTAGACGTTCTGTAAATTAATTCAATACCTGGTGAACAACATTCTGTTAGTTTTTTTGTTTGCCATTTTTCTAAGAAAGTAGTTGTTTCAATTGATTACATTTCATGTTCGCCTCGCAGTATATGACTTCCATTACAGGAATCAGTGTTGAATATCATTCTGATAATAATATAGATGGCCTGTCTTACATTCTAATAGTGTTAGTCATTCGATCTGTTAACCGATTCATCGACTGTCAATTTGTCGACGAGAGATAATTTGCTGTGCGAAATGGTGAGTCAGTAGTGATTGATTTCACTTGAAATTTAAAATGATCTTACGTTTGGAAATTGATCATGCAAGCATAGAGTTATCCCACTGAATTTCATCCTGGCTTTTCTACAATAATTGATTGATTATTATAATTATTATTATTATAATAATTTAATTGATCTAAAATGATTGATTGATCACCGAATTAAACAAGAATGTAAAAAATGAAAACAGATTTCTCCATTCTCAATTAATATTCAATTCCTTCAATTTTTCTGAACGATAACAGTAAAAAATTTTTTATTTACACGTAAACGTTAATTACAGCGTGCAATGTAATATTTTTGGTTGTCAATGTAAGCTTATGCAAATTTATTGATATGGACACGCTACAAGACACCCTGTATAATTGTAACATGCACTCTGCACGCGTTAGCCACTTGTCATCCTGACATATCAATTAAAATTGCTCGCGGATAAGGGATCGAGTTAATATTGTCGCACCTTGCGCGACACTTTCTTGCCCACGTCACAGCTGTATGATGCATTATCTAAATTTGTATCGTTGCCAGAGGCGCGCGTCCGACCGAGATAGAAATCATTTAACTATTGTGAAATTGGCTGATTGTTGCAGGGGAGTTTAACGATAAGACACCTAATTACGCGAAAGAAACCACTGTGAAAAGATCTAAAGTGGACCCAGATTTTAAGTATACTCTTATCTGCACCGATTGTATTATTGGGATCTCCTTATCAGTGACGAGTTTATCTCACCTGACGCTACACTCTCCCAGTTTCCCAATTTTTATTACTCCTTTGAATTAACGAAGGTACGTGTAATTTTCTGTAATGACATCGCAGTCAAAAAATTAATTGAAATCTAATTACTTCCGAGAGAAACAAGCCCGGAGTCTAGACGATCGATCAATTGATCGTACCTTAATCAGAAAGCAAGGCCACCTATTAGCCGGGCTAATCCTATCCTTGCGATACGGATCGATGGCTGACGATGACTTCGATCGTTCCATCTTAATCGATACAAGATTTTCTTAATAGTGAATTATAATTTCGTTACGCTTGATTAATTTACTCCCCAGAAAGTGAACGCTCCAATTTCACATCTATCCAGAATTATGAAGGAGAATCGCCTACGGCTTCACTCTAACTAATAGAATTTTTAGTAAGATTATACTTTTGCACGATCCTGTATTTATTTTGCCTCTTTCTTTGCAAATATTTTGTTCATTTCTTTAGCTACGAGCGATCCCTAATAGATAAGCTAACCGCATGTGCACATGACTGTTACTCTTATTTGATATTCACGTGAAAACGTGAGCAGGGAATTACATACTCGTAGTAGGAAGTATCGATAACAGTTACTTACGAAGACAGAAATTCGTATGTACATCGCGTGCGAAAATGTCTCCCTCGTCGTTAGAAAAATACTGGCGACTAGTTATACAGGAAGAGAATGAAGTCTTAGAGAATGAAAAATTCTATTTGTAATTTATCTGTTTGCTTTCGAATAGGAGAATTTTATTCCCTTGCTAGGTGAAACATTTTCATTTTCCTTTATTTTAGTCTTTTACAATGTTTCCTTTCCTGACATTTGAACTCATTTATTTTTCTCAGAAATCATACTTTCTTGATTTGATTAAGGAAAAAACACTATAAATTCGAATGAGTATTTACGAATATTTTTGTCCTATTTTTATCTAAAAGAACGAAGCGAAATATATGATACCAAGAAATATAAGATAATAAATAAAAAAATAGGACAAAAATAATATTTCATGGTGATAGTGATATACAGGGAGTCCCAGAAAAAGTGTTAAAGCCGAAGAGAGGTGATTCTGTAAGTGTTTCTGAACAAGTATCTGAACATTACAAGTAATTATATTTACTTTGTATTAGATATCATTCTCTATATATTTAATTTGTACTGAATATAATTCAAAAACTAATTAAATCGTGATAAATTAATAAGTAAGATCATATTTAATCGTATTGATCGCCACTGTGCTGGGGTCACTTGCGGGATGCATTGCGCGAGTGGTTCCGCCTTGGTTTCAGACTACAGAACCCGGGTGCAGGTATGAAATCCAAGGCCAGGGTCGGTTTTACAATGTGGCGTGCACCGAAGGACGAATGAACGGGACAAGTCGCGCGCACGACGAGACAAGAGAAATACGAACTTGTCGAGTGGCCTGTTTGACAATGATCTTCTGACCTGCAGTTTTGGTAGCCTAGACTTCTCGTAATTACTTAAGAGGTAGTGTCAAACATGGGGTTTGAGGCATAAATCGTACCGTCGTTCACGCTTCCGAAATGAACGGTACTTTTCCCCTTGAAATCATCTCTGTAAGTGCCACATCTTGAAAACTAGCAAAACTTGGGTAGTCGAAAAGTACTGACAGATTTTTGTCATTTTTTGATGAATTTTATTCATGTATATGTTGACCATTATTATCTATGACTTTTTGCCATTTTGGGAATAGTTTGGAGTTATTTTGGGACCAATCGCATCAGCAGCGATTGGTCGTCTGCAGTTTGTAGGTCGAGCTAACGTACAGGAACAAAAGTTGGTTTTCGTACACGTCCCAAGTTTTAAGTGCACCTGGGCATTCATGCCCGGCTGATATCAGCACAACAGAGATTTAGAGGAGAGATTACTAAAAAGTGGCAATTTTATGGAACTTCGCGCCCCAAGGAAAGTCTGAACACCAACCCCTCGGTATTGTAATTTTTGACGCCCTCTAGAATATGCTCGACCGAAAAGTAAGAAAGTAAAATTGCCATCGGTCCAGACCAAATAATATTTTGGGGGTAAAATGAAGTAAAATTCAGATGTAAAAATAATAAGTTTCAACTGATTTCGACTTTTTAACAAACGACCAGATGCTGAGACACTTACAACCATCGTGCTGGAAAAAGATCATCCTTGAGTTTGGACGTCGGTACGTGCTGAAACAGTCATTCTGTGGGGTTTCATGAACCTACCTTGCCGGTTTGGACCCATTTGGACCCACTTTTCGGGCCGCACTTTAATACGGTCTTTGCCACTCTTTAGTAATTTCTCCTCGATACTTATACATTAATGCATTAATCTCATAAACCATCAGACAATATTTAAAGTTCAATAAAAATTTATGTGAAATAATTCCAAAATTGACATTTCTACTAATTGAAAAAATATGAAACTTTGACTAGCTCTCCTATTTATAAGTAATCTTGCATGCGACGTAGTTGTTAGACTCCATCGAGTCCATAAAAGTAGATTATCCCTATCGTATCTGCATTTCTATACTACAAATTTCAGTCAGATTAAATGTATTTGTTGAAATTTCATTTCTTTATAGAATGTAAAATATTTCATAAGAAAACTTAAGAGATGTGCGACAATTAGTGATGGGATTTGTAATGGCAAAATACGTAGAAGCAAGAAGTATTTTCTTTTATTCAGTAAAAAAATTATACAGCTGAGCACGTTGCAATTTTTAGTTAGACAGTAGCGAGTCAGAGTCTGGACAGTATCAACACTCGAGGTAGATACATTAGTTTGTTTGCCAAGCAGTTCACTCTACGGACGGGTGTATCTAGTTTTCTTTTAACCGGAGGCATTTGGTTCAGCTTGATTTAGAATCCCCAAGGCGAATTGTCTATCTCGGAACGATTACTAAAAACAAATCGTCAATTCCCGAGACTGTTCTGGCATCTAACTGGAAATAGAAACTTGCGTAGCGTAGCGCCAGTCCACGCGTCAGCATCGACTTTGAACTTACGAAACCTGTAACCATCATTCATCACTCGAACAGTGCAAGAATTTAGTAATGGTTCATTTATAAAACGTAAAAGTTCTATTATATCTATCAATTGTATCCTGATGCAATAGCTCACTCAGTATAAGAAAGAACAGTAGGTTCACTCTCGGTGCCATAAAATCGCATAAACGAAAGGCGACAAATACATATAGATTATTGTGCATGCAATCATTTTTTTGAGTACTATATTTCTCGTTAAATTTTGGTTAATTAGTAAATATATACTGAAATATTTGTCACGTGCATACCTACTTACTCCACGTATCGTGAGATAATTGTTTCTTCACCGAGAGGAGAAGACGTGGCAGCTGTAAAATCGCATAAACGAGAGACAACAAGTATAGTGGATAGGTGTGCACAATGGCCTGACACGCGAGAAGCTCGGAATAAAGAGTCGCGGCCTCTTTGTACAAGATCCCGGCCCGTAAAACGCGGCCGCATTTAACCGGAAAATAATTCCACAGCAATTTTAACGCTCGCGCTGCCATTCTTCTTTACTACCCACCCACTAATCAATCGCTCGTACCTAGCCCCGATCGTATCTTCGCGCGCCGTGGCCGCATTCCCTTCATCGAAACTGGCGAGCACACGGCCCCGTTTTATTAAACCTTTTGTTAACGGTAACGTATGCAAACTTGAAGCTTGAACTTTCGACGCACCGGGCAATTTTATCGCGCACGATAAATTCACAGGTTTTATTAACACTCCCGTTATAAGTATTAAACGGTTGAATCGCGAACAGTGTATCGGAGAATAATGATAATAAAAGTTGAGTGTTTTATGTATGAAATTTTGCAGCCATTCTGTAACGCAGAAATTGTTTATTTGCGAGATGACGAGATTCGAAAG
>NW_017163423.1:156156-157770 GCF_001652005.2 Ceratina calcarata | reverse complement strand
GCATTATTAATTTCAAGTGTAAAATCAAAATATAACGAATTCTAGTTAAACATCTGATTTGTCTCCTCTTTCCAATATATCTGATTTTTGATAGGACAGTCGACAAAGAACTTGCACCATACAAAATACATTTGGATACACGTCTACCATAAATTAAAGGGCACGGTTAATGTCTAACTCAAGTTGGTTCACCACGTAAATTAAATATGTAGTAGCAAAGTCAAGCTTTGTAAAAGCTGTATATAGCGATTGTAGCAATTTATATTGAAATACTGATGTGCTTAGTAACTCGAAAGTAAAGGCTACTTCCAGAGTTAATAAATCAGTCTCTGTGTAAATTCAAGTTTTCAAGTAGGAAGTGGTCATAGTGATAAATGATACTTTGCAAAGTACATAGCTACCGGAGAACGTATCATTCTCGGCGCTATATTGACTCAGGGTTGTACACCGGAGGATGTTTTAATATAAACATCCGAGATTTTGTCTCGCAACCAACTAAAATCCTTTTTACGTTTTTAATGCACATAAAACAGAGACACATCGAAGTTTCTTCAAATATAATTAACATATTTGCTTATCTTCTTATAGAAAATTGCATTAGAATAAAATGTACTCCATTCTTTTGTTATAACTTTTTAATAAAGTGCTATGTGACTTACGTTTATATAATATTTTATTTCTTATTTAGTGCCATGGAATGCACTGACAAAGTTTGAACATTCAAAACTGGGATACCCTGTATATTCAGCTTGGCATATTTCACTATTTTACATTTTTGTGTTTATATGCATTGTCAATATGATGATATCTTGCCTTGCATCGGGAACAGACATAGTAGTTCACAGCGAAGCCTGTCAAGTTATGAGACACCCTGTATAATTTCTACAAGGATTTACAAATTTTTGTAATATTCTACTTCTTCTTGTCCTCGCTACTTTCTCGTTGCAATAACGGATTTGAGCTTCTTACGACTTCTCCTCCAAGTGCGTCGAACACTCCTGGATAATTCTGCCGGAAGCGAATCAATCTACTCTCGCAGTTCATCGAATAAGATTCTCGTATCTCCACGATCATCAATAGACTTCGTTAGCCGAATCGAACAAAGTGAATTTCACAGTCAAATCGAACTTGCAACAAAGAGTCGTGATCGGTTTAAAGGATGATCGATATTAGTCACAATTAATGTGGTGGTCGTAGCCGGGGCTTCCAGCTGATTCTCCAGCTTCGCCGCTACGATCACTGCTGTGTATTTATTTAACCGCAACCACCGGGCTGAGTACATACCGCGCTGGATTAGAAACGAGCGATCATTACTTATGCTTTAGCCACGGTTACGCAGGACCGAGACGCTCGTCCAGGATACTTAAATTAATCACGCGTCATTCATTCATCGTACCTAGTAATGAATTCTTCGTTTTTCATTCCTTGAAAGCCGATTCAGACTCATCTGTGAGTATATTTCTCCGTTGCTCGGTAGGACTCGGTTGCGAGATGACACTGTAAGTGGAACGCGTTAAATGAAATCATTGCGTTCATACTTTTCGGTTTTAACTGATGGTACGAAAAATGAATCAGATTCTTTAATAAGGAATAAAATAACAAATTTCTTATTCT
>NW_017163423.1:127750-154944 GCF_001652005.2 Ceratina calcarata | reverse complement strand
CATCAGATGAGTATAATAAAATTAGCAAAAATTAAAATTGGTGGAGTTCGAAAAATCGTATGAAGAAATGTGTATGTCCTCTTCTTCAATTTCTTCATCTAGAATGAAAATTTAAACAACACATTTTGATCATTTATACGAGATCATTGAAATGCAGAGACTCCAAAGAATTTAGAATTAAGGCTCATATAGATTTAGTTTCCGCTTAAAATAAGCAAATATTGGCCGGTATTCAGAGTCGTTACTTATTTTTATAATTCGTCTGCATTTGCTTAAATCCCTGTTTTCTGTACACAACAGGGACTGGAAATATAGGATAGACAGGGATAAGGAATGCTTTAGCCGATCTTAAAAAGAAGTAACGATTCTGAATACCGGTCTTTATTTTGTTTTCCAGTTTTAAAGCTTCGTGCTTATTTCCTGTTTATGGTATCTGACAATTGGTGAAAGAATGTTGAAGCACTTGAATTTGGCAGAGATAAAGGGAAGATAAGAATTCAGTTAGTAGTCTGGAAGTACCATAATAAACGGCGGTAATGCGACCAATGTAAACGATTATAGACATCTCTTCAGTGTTTGACGTCACCAAATTGAATTCAAATCAGCGGTGGTACCTGTTTACGATTTATGACCATTGTGAGAGTTTTTCGTCCAGAGATCTTTCCTTTTAGTTTTGGTCGCCGGGCGACCAGCCAGGCGGTGAAAGTGTCAACCGAGGCCAGTGAAGTCGTTTGAATACAATGCTGGTATTCCTCTCGTCGGCATTGCTAATTGCGAAACGCGATCAATCGCGCGTCAGCAAACACTAGTCATGCGTGACTATGGTCTACACTGACTGATTATAAATAAAATGCTGGTCATGATGTCCATAGATCGTTGCACATATCTCGCTAACTGAGAAAAAATAAAACATACACACGTAGTTCTTGTACGATCTACACTGAAACCCAGTACAGGGAGAATAAATATGTATTAGATTTTTTAAATCAATTCTTATGATGGCTTAGAAGATATCTTTGAAAAATCATGACTTGTAACAATTGCAAGAAAAAGGGAATACAGGTTTAATTGCTAACTGAGAAAGAATAAAACATACGCAAGTACTTTTTGTACTATCTGCACTGAAACTGAGTACAAAGAGAATAAATACGTATTAGATTTTCTAAATGAATTTTTATGATAAAAATCATGACTATTAACAATTGTAAGAGAAAGGTATGTAAGCTTAATGTACGATCTAATGTTGTTGATCATTTTTAGGGTGTCGATGCAATCTTACTGGTTCAACAACTACTACTTGTGATATCGTAACGGGGCAGTGTCAGTGCAAGTCTCACGTCGTTGGCAGACAATGTGACCAGTGCATGGTGAGTATACATACACAAACAACAAGACTTTAATATATTTAAATAAATTTTATATACAGGATGTCCCAAAAAGAGCATGTCTGTAGATTCTATTCCATTTTGAAAATGAAATTTATTTTATTAAACCATGATTACTGGAAACTATGATTAATGAAAGTGTGTATACAATTTTTGAAGACTTCCTGTATATTTCATTTTAATGAATACATTTATGTGCATATTAATTACAAGTTTGAGACTATTGTGTTCTCAGTTTATAACTTGTATCACCCCTTAAATATATCATTGTATTACACGCTCTGAACATTTTGAACATTGCGTGCAGATTGTACATTCCATGTGCATTCTTAATATTCAAATTTCTTCTGCACAATAATCTCTTAATATAGTAGTTTTCATATTATTTCTTTTTGAAGATTGGTTTCTGGGGTTTAACAACGGGAATGGGATGCGCTCCCTGTGACTGCGATCCCATAGGAGCGTACAATTCCACTTGTCACGATGCATTCGGACAGTGTCACTGCAAACCGGGAATAGGGGGGAAACGTTGCGACGTGTGCTTACCTGGTTATTACGGATTCTCTCAGAATGGGTGCCAAGGTAATCTAAAATTTCATATTCCATTTAATATACAGTCTGGGATAATAATTATATTCGCATTCCAAGGAATAGATCAATTTAGAAACTGGAAGAGGTAACGTGTAATTACTAGACTGCAGATTTTCAAATAAAACATTCGTCAATTTAAAAAATGAAATTTTTATTAACATTTCTTTTACTCTTTAAAAAGTATTATATATCTTATGTTCTTTTATTGTACATTTTGTATTATATTTCATGTCCTTTAGGCTTCTGCATATTGCATTAACTTTTTATATGTTCCGGACATCTAATTTTTTATAAATGCATAAAATGCACAGTCTAGTAATAACATTATTGAATGAAACGCTTCGGTTAAGAATGTCTAATGAAATCTGAAATGCTTAAGTGATATGCTACGAATTCTAATCACAGGGAACATGAAATATTTTTAGTTTGTGATACATGCGTCCGGCCTGGTCACGTTTGCGACCCCGACACAGGTCGCTGCGTGTGTCCATCGTTGACCTACGGAGAGCACTGCGACAGGTGCAGACCCGGTTCCTGGGACCTGGTCCCGGGAGTCGGTTGCAGGCCGTGCGCGTGCACCCTCGGTTCCATGAAGCCGCAGTGCGACCATCAGGGCCAATGTCCTTGCAGGATAGGATACGACGGGCTTAGGTGCGAGAGGTGCAGGAAAGGCTACTACGGTTACCCGAGGTGTCGACCGTGTGGCTGCAGCGCGGCCGGCACTTTGCAATGCGGTAATGAAATTTGCGATTGCAACGACGAGGGACAGTGCCCGTGCAAGGTAAATGCGACTCAACGGTGCAAACCTGATCTCAATATTCTTCATAATATAACCGATTTTTTATTACGGGCAAATGTAAAAATAATTATTCTCGGTTACGTACAACGTAGGAATACGCGGTTGGAAGACAGTGTAATCAATGTAAGGAAGGTACTTTTGGTTTGGCGGTCGACAACCCAAAAGGATGTACCGAGTGCTTCTGTTTTGGCAGAACAACTTCTTGCCAGCAAGCTGGTCTCAGCTGGGGACAGCGGAGATTAACACGTCCGCGAACTCTTTATGTCAATGTTACCAGCAACGATATAGTAGTAAGTGCATCGTCGCATTTTACGAAGAAAAATCTTGACTCAGATGAATTTCATTTTGCGCTACGATAAATAGAAATTATACTATAATGATATTTAGAAAATATACAAGGTAAATCCTCGTTTTTTTTGTTCATAGGTTTCTAAATTCAGATCTCAGGTCTTCTTATCGCCCGTTAACGCTGGCTTGAATGTGACCAACGGTCTTACAACAATTCCTGACGTCGAAGGCGACGTTACGATACCATCTAATTTATATTACAACTATCCTCTCTATTGGATGCTTCCTGAAACTTTCCTAGGCGATAAGGTAATTTAGTATTTCCCTCAATCAGATAATCTCTACAAAATACATTCGAACAGATACAATTTTTTTCGTTTTATTATAAATCGACTACGGATTTTCGTGCAAAATAAAACGTCTGTCAACTTAAAAAATGAATTCCCTTTATCGTTTAAGGATGATATATTTCACTTTTGATGTCCTTTACGTATTTAGATATTATATCATATTTTTATATTTTCTGTAGATACCATTTTCCTACAAATGCATAAAATCTACAGTCTTAATAATTATACAAAGATAAATGATATAGATCTATTAATAATTTCAAGGTCCTGTCGTATGGAGGTTTTCTAAGATTTACAACTTTTACTGAAGACGGGATACCGTTAAGATCAATCCTTGAGTATCCTCTCGTGCAGTTACAAGGGAATAATAAAATTGTCTTAGAATACTACTTACCTGCGCCTGTAAATAATAATCATTACGAAGTTAGGTAATTATAACATTTATATAAACGAGAAAATTCTCTCTCTAAATTATTACAAATTATTAGCTTAAAATCAAATAAATTCATAAATAATCTGATATGGAATTTATCTTAGATTTCACGAGACTCTGTGGCACTTGCAAAACAGGCCTGACTACAAAGTCACAAGAGAAGTTCTAATGGTTGCATTGCAGAATTTACAATACATTTTAATAAAAGCTTCGGACAATGCTGAATTTACAAAAACGATGTATGTATAAAAAATCTTACTGTATGTACAAAATGTTATGTAATTGACTTATAATTATACAAAATTTTAGTTTAGCCGATGCTTCTATAGACGTTGCGGTATTAACACCGACGCATATACCCGCGATCGCGACCAGTGTCGAAATTTGCCAATGCCCTCCGCAATATAATAGCACCTCCTGCCAGGACCCAAGTATCGGATACTACAGATGGTACAAGAATACGACCGTCACGTCCACTATTGTCATCGATTTAATTGGAGAAGCCAAACCTTGCCAGTGTAACAGAAGATCCGATGTTTGTCATATAGAAACGGGACATTGTTTGGTAAATATTTTTATATTATATAATTATAAAATAAAGAATACTACCTATCATATTTAAAAAACAATTATTGTATTTTATATAAAGAAAAATAAATTTGTTTTTTGATTGATTGTAAATTTGTTTGTAAATTTGCAGAATTGCCGTGAAAACACGATTGGACCTCGATGTGATATTTGCGCGGACAGCTTTTACGGGCATCCAGATTTTGGATGTAAACCGTGTCCCTGTCCGCAAACTGACAAAAGGTTCTCGAACACTTGTATGATTCTCGCCGACGCGGATCCAATCTGTATCTGTAAATCCGGTTCGTACACTAAATACTGCAATTTTATTTCAATTTCTTATCCTATATTATCAATTTATGGAAGAAGATATTTTATGTTCTTTTATTTGAACAGGATATACTGGTAGAAAATGTGAACGGTGCTCTCCCGGGTATTTTGGATTTCCTCATCTTCCTGATGGTAAATGTGTACCGTGCGACTGCAACCCCGCCGGGAGTTTGAGCGACGAATGTCACACGGAAACGGGACAATGTAGGTGCAGACCTGGATCCATTTTATATAAAGAAAAATAAATTTGTTTTTTGATTGATTGTAAATTTGTTTGTAAATTTGCAGAATTGCCGTGAAAACACGATTGGACCTCGATGTGATATTTGCGCGGACAGCTTTTACGGGCATCCAGATTTTGGATGTAAACCGTGTCCCTGTCCGCAAACTGACAAAAGGTTCTCGAACACTTGTATGATTCTCGCCGACGCGGATCCAATCTGTATCTGTAAATCCGGTTCGTACACTAAATACTGCAATTTTATTTCAATTTCTTATCCTATATTATCAATTTATGGAAGAAGATATTTTATGTTCTTTTATTTGAACAGGATATACTGGTAGAAAATGTGAACGGTGCTCTCCCGGGTATTTTGGATTTCCTCATCTTCCTGATGGTAAATGTGTACCGTGCGACTGCAACCCCGCCGGGAGTTTGAGCGACGAATGTCACACGGAAACGGGACAATGTAGGTGCAGACCTGGATCCATCGGCCGTGATTGTTCCGAATGCACCGCGTATCGCCACGTTTATATAAACAACGTTTGCACGTGTAAGTAAAAAATAAATTAAAATTATGGAAAAATCAATTTTTGATCAATATTCTGTCTTTAATTTAGTAGAATGAAAATTTTTAGATTCTTCAATAGTTCATCGATTTTCTTAGTTAAACTTAGAAATGAATACAAGTTTTACAAATACAAAAGCTTCATTTATTTAATGCTAATTATTACCTCATTATTTTTAGATTTGTTTCTCTTTATTTTTGTAGCTTCGTTTTATTTAGTAAAAAAGAATTTTTTATATTCTGCAATATTTGATTTTTGTACTTGTTAAATTAAAAAATGAATACAGAGAAAAGCTTGATATATTTATGTTTTAATTATTATATTATTTTCTTAAATTTGTTTCTTTTTTTTAACTTCGTTGCATTTTTCTTTGCTAGCATGTAATGATAACTGTACTGGTGTATTGCTCGACACTGTGGCTTCGATGTCACAAGAATTATTAGAAGGCACCGTTCACATAGCCAGTGGCTACATTCCTCCTCCGTTCGAAGATTTGTTTTATATCGATTCTAATGTAACCGCGTATCTCAAGGAAATAGAACTACAAAACAAACTAAAGGAGAGAATGAGAAACGTTCCCCGTCACGAATACAGAGAACTTCTGAAACGCACTGAGGCCTTATTCAAAACTGTATGTATCACGTTTAATTTTAATTGAATATTTATTTAAATTCGTATATTCAAATTGATTTAATATAATAAGCATTACGATTAAAACATTTAATTTTTTTATTAAATATAAGAAATATTCTATAAGTTTAATGTTATTTACAGGCAAATGAATATTCAAAGGAAGCTAATATATTAAAATCCAGAAGCAGCGTTTTACGAAATGATGTATTCAGCGCAAAAGCTGAACTGGATGACTTGAGAAGATACATTGAAGGTGCTTAAATCTTTTTATCAATGTCTGTATATAACGTGTACATACAATATTTGTATTATTTCAGATACAATTCTGCTGCTAAATCAATATAGTAACGACAATAGACGAATAGAGATAAAGAAAGCATTAAAAACGGCAAAGATGATTTTAAACCATCTGAAAAGCGTGAATTTATCAAGGAAGACAATGGAAATTGAAAATTTTCTCGAGTTAGTATTTACCTAAACGCTCGTCTCATATCAGAACTGCTAATAGATACCATCTTTATCGTTTAGCTAATGCGTTGAGGACCGAATAATAATTTTAAATTTGTGCAACAGGGACTTTGCTGAATATACCGATTGGTTGAATTCGTTATACGATGCGACGGAACCGTTAGCGAAAGCTCAGGAGGATGCGGAGAAATACTCCGTTAAACTGAACGATATAGGAAATATCATAGAAGATACGATGGAGACTCTATTCACATACGATGGCTTGTACAATAATATTAATCAAACTTATCTGGAAGCTAAAAACGATTGCTACGAAATCGACAAGCTACACGATATGATAAACGGATCCCTTGCTGAGGCGGAGAAGTTGACGAACGCGACGCGTGGGTTTATCGTCGATTTCCAAAATAATAAACAAGTATGTACAAACATTATACATAGTCGAGAAACTATAAATACTCAGGCTTTTATGATAATTGTAAAAGTAGAGAAGAAGATTTATCTTTATATTACTTATAGGATCTTCCGGAATTGCGAAACAAATTAATTTACTGGTTTGATAAATTGAGTATGAAGGAAGAATTGCTGTACAGATTGAACTACGATTATAACAACACGTACGTGAAACCGGCGATCGAACATGTGAAGAATTTATCCAACTACGTCGATCAGTATGTAAGGTAAGGCAAAGTTATTCAGTGAATCAGGTTTTCAGATGTCGCATTATTTAGGGGAAAGCAATTTCCTGATCTTAGTATTTGCTTCATGTTTCGCACTGGTCCTGTGACTGTAAGAAAAGTATATACATGAATGTTATACTATCCATATTATCTCGAAAAGAAAAAAAAATGCAAAGACAGCTCCAGTTGCGAATCGATAATCGCTATTTAATCGTACGCAACTATTTTATGTAATTGACGATCGATAACGTGATAAAGTGCAACTTGGCGTTTCTGCCGAGCAGTCTGTTTTCCGAGACACGGAACATCGCAGCTAGTCCGCTGAAGGCGAGCCAAGCGTACAAGAATATCGTCGAGAACATAAAGGCGGCTAAGGACATTGCGCAGGATACTTATAAGGTGAGAGAAAGCAATTATAATTGTTCAATCGTCAGAAAAGCGGGTAATCATATAAATACAAACGATTTGTTGAATTTACTAAATTATTTATTAAAAGTATTTGGCTACCTGGAGAGTTAAACCCGATAATAAAGTTTTAGTGACTTCCGGTTCTACGTTTAAAGTATATTTCTTCAGATGTTTCCGGATGGACCTGTTTCGAAGACACTCTTAGATAGCTCGAAAGAAAAGTCCCTGGCGTCATCCAAGTGGAAGGATAAAGCACAAAAACAAGGAGAGTTAGTAATAAATGCGAGGTATAAATTAGACCTTCAGAAAGAGGCAGTGAATATTTTAAAAGACACTCTGAACAGTACTGGAATCAAAGACAACCAAGTCAATGTGAAATTGCAAAAATTACAAGAAGATAGTCAGAGATGTAAGTTTCTTTTAGTTAGTCGTTCGTTAATCAAAATAATTAATCATTTCGTATATTTGCTATAGTTCTACTTTCAATTTTTTGTTTAATGGTAAACATTATTTTATGGCTTTTTTAGTGCGAGAAAATGTACAAAATATATTAAAAGATAATAAAATGGTAATGGAAACTGTCGACGACCTACGAGAACTTATCGAAAATACCCAGAAAGGGATCGACGATACATTAAAGCCAAAGTTAAACGATCTAAAAAGAGACGGCGATTCGAAGATTAACTTAGCCACTGAGAAATGTAAGTTTCTGGTGTCATTCATTGACGCGTTCTTATGTATACTTAAAGAAGTAAAATCTTTTCAGTGGCGGAAGCGCTCAGCAATATAAAAAGAGCTGATGTAAAGTTAATAAGTTTGTCAAATGCTGCGGCTAAAGGGAAGAAAGAATTCGATAAATGGAACGACACATTATCTACAAAACTGCAACATCTCAAAGACAAAATTGCCGAAGCTAGAGACATCGCCGATGGAGTAAGTACAATATCTTCGTTTTTTTACTACGTGAATTGAACGGAGATTTAACTAGATTTTTATTTCGTAGATTCGCGTTTCAATGAAATCGGTGGAAGGTAAAGAATGCGGCCGATCGTACAGATCGTCCACGTTGCAACCAATGACGACGAATTCAATCGTGATGACCTTTGCGCTTTTAAAAGGAAAAAAGGACGGGCCTCTGTTCTATCTGCCAAGCAGTATAAATGTTGGTGTACTATTTAAGTTAAGAATAAATTACAGGCTATTTAATTTTTATATTAAAACGACTTGTATTCTTGTTCGCAGGACGATTTCATTGCTTTGGAGATTGTGAACAAAAGAGTAAGATTCATGTGGAACGTCGGCGGAGGCACCGGTATCGTCACTCACCCTGAGATCATACAAAGCGGTGATCCTCAGGACGATAAATTCTGGTATCGCATCGAGGCTGAAAGGTGTAGTGTCGTTTAAACTTACGTATACCTAATTATTTATTCGATCAATGACTCATGATATCAAGAAGTATTATAATAATATTAATTTCTTCAGAGTGCGTCACGTAGGTAAATTACACTTGCGGAAGCAGATATCGGCAACTGGAACCGAAGTAAGAAATTCGACAGATCCGGAGTACGGTCGTTTCGATGTGAGTACGCCGGATCGTATCTGGATAGGGAAAATTATGCGATCAGAGCGAAGAAGTACCGAACTTCACGCGCTTAATGGACTTCCGGCTTGCGTGCATCAAGTCATCCTGGATGGAAAACCGATAGGACTTTGGAACTTCATTACAAACACAGACATGGCTTGCGAGGCTTGCGTAGAAGAGTGAGTCGAAGTTTAAGCTTCCTCTCGTCTTTAACAAATTGTAGGATTTAATATACTGAGATAATTATTTTATTTACTTTAATTTAATTTTACAGAGTAGACACCAAAGTTGACACAGGTTTCAGCTTCAATGGAGAAGGCTATGCAGTTAGAAGCAGATCTTCGTCTGTACCTTACGACAAATATACGTTCGGAGTGTCGATTAACTTCCGGACTTTCGATGAAAACTCTTTACTCTTCTTGGCTATTAATCCAGAAAATGTATGTAATAGTGACGTCATTCTAATTATTTCTAAATCCCATTCTGATAGCGATCGCTATGAAAAATATAAATAGAGTGACCGACAAGACAGCGTTGATAGAGAAACCGTTTTATTAATATAATAATTAAGAGTATAATCGTGTTTTGTTTCTGTTCGCAATAGAATCAACACGTAATGATATTTTTACGAGAGGGTAAAGTGATTCTGGATATTGGCTACGGTGGTAACATCAGCATAGAGGTGTCCTCGAATATGAAGTATAACAACGGGAATTGGACGAAGGTGGACGCGCTTAGACAGTATCAGCCGCGTAAATACATCGAGAAATGTAGTTTAAGCGTCGGGGAAAATGACAAGAAGATTGTCGGGCCGTCTACCCAACCGAGGAAAGACGACATTCCTGATTTTCTTCACGCTAAATTCTATATCGGCGGTGTGCCACCGAGTTTCCGCGCAGAGAAGCTGATGTTACCTTCGCAGATTTCTTTTCTCGGCTGCATGCAGAATATCGAGGTCCAAAGGAACGGCTACGATCCGATGGAGGCACAGTATTACGGCGTCGAACAGAGTTGCGTAATTAAGGTGAGGACTTAAAATTAATCTTCAAGTAAGACACAAAGATAAAAAAAATGCAATATTAATTACGTACATAAAAAGAAAATTTTGTATAAAGTAATTGTAATAAATTTTCGTAATTTTGCAGCCTTTGAAAATAGTAGGATTTTATGGAAATGGCTATTTACAACATTACGCGCACACTTTACTTAAAAGGAACTACACGATGAGTTTCACTTTTCGAACGATGCAAAAGGAAGCGATGCTTCTTCTTTCGACGTTCGATGGACTTGAAGAACGTATGCCTAGTATTAGGCATGATGAGTCAAATGTAAGTAAAATTTTATTACTTCTTACTAAGTTATATCTGTAAATTAATTCTTCTTTCTAATTGTCAATTTTATATATTTTATTTATATGTAATGAAATATGTACTAAACTGATACTGAACTTGTTTATAACTTGTACTTTTAATTTGTTCTATTAGAAAAAAAATTATTATTCCTTTGCCGTGATCAATGGTCAAGTACAAATGCGGCTGAATGGTGGAAAAGGGGAGCTCGTTTTACAATCGAACGAAACTTACAACGATGGGAGATATCATACAGTGACAATAATTAAAAGAAGAAAAGACATTGAATTGCAAATAGATGACGTTTATCAGAGCGCTGGTAAACTGCCTACGAGCGTTGCTATCAAAGCTCCCGACGGGAGCGGAGGATTATTCTTCGGAGGATTACCATTATCCATTAATAACACAAATATGATCGCCACTACTATTCCTTTGTACGGTGCTATAAAGGACGTAATATTTAACAATGAGTAAGTGAGATGCTAATTTGATACAAATGTCTTTATTTATCAATTAGCGATACATTTAAAAAAAGAAACGTCGAAAATACATGAAGTAACATGTGGAGGTGTTTAAATTCTCATATGTATTTTTTCAGAATTATTCACTTCGACAAAGCGATTAATTTCGAGCATGCATTAATCGGTCGTCCTGGACCGAGTATGGGCAAAGATCCTCTTACTTATACGCCATCAGCATCTTTATCAAGGGGGATGGCCACCCAACCCGAAGGGTGTCAAAAAGTACCATATTATTCATTGGAAGCCGGGGCTCTGAAGTTCGGAGATAAGCCAAACAGCCACACGCAACTTTATCTAAACTTCAAAAAATTCTGGGAGAAGAAATACACAATAGAGTTCGATTTCAGGACGTATTATCCTAATGGTTTACTATTCATTACTCCGGTACGTAAGGGTTTTAAAAACTATCGTAGCAGTATTAATATTATTATACAGTACCTCTTTTTGTGGAATCAATATCGTACGACATTAATTAGCATTTAATACGTGATGAAATATTTATCACGATATACTAATTACAATATTGTTTTTTTACAGGGACTTAGACCGAAGCACTACCTCATGGTCGTGATACGAGATGGACAGCTGCTACTATTAGTAAAGAGCAAACAGAAGAAGGAAATTTTATTTAAGACTCCGTTTAACGACGGTAATTGGCATCACGTAGTAATTAGCCACAACGAAAGGAAGTTAACGGTGCTAGTAGACGCCCAGACACCACCTACTATTAAAGTACCGAGGAAGATTGGACTGGCCTCCATGATGTACATCGGAGGCTTACCTGAAAGTGGAACGCCGATACCTGAACAAGTCGTCGTCAAGCTTGAAACGCTGAAAGGATGTATCAGAGGATTGAAGATCAACGGGAACGTCTACGACATGGTCGGCTCGACGAGTCGGGCTTACCACGTCGGACAATGTTTCCCAAATGTTGAAAGTGGAGCGTATTTCCAGGACGAAGCGTATGCCATATACAGTAAGATATTCGATGTTAAATCTTCATTAATTTAACGTACAACAAAAAAACTTACAATGTATGAAAGAAATTAGATCGTTTAATAAAACTAATAAACTACTTTATATTTTCAGAGAGGAATTTTGAATTGGGTGATGTTCTGGAACTTCAATTAGAATTTCGAACATCGGAATTATCGGGTGTTCTGCTTTCTATAACAGCGCCCGGAAATTCACCCTCGTTGTCGTTAGAACTGAACAATGGTAAAGTGATTATGTCGGGAGATCTGGGAGATAATAATCCATTATACGTGGAGCAACGATTTCCAAGTCCTTACACTATTTGCGATAATCGATGGCATAGGATACAAGCGATTTACAATGACGAGGAGTTGACGCTGAAGGTCGATGAGCTGGATCAGAAATACGGTCTTCCGGCTAATGTTAACTACCACATGATGGACTCCACGATTTCCGCTCCTCTATACATCGGTGGCTTGCCGGGTAATCAATTATTTTTATTAAAAACTAAAAAAAAAAGGATTTTCATTGATAAAAACACTACAATAATTAAAGTTCTTTTTTAAAATTCTGAAAGCAGATTAAGAAATATGTAGAAGAAATTTTTAATGAAGACTAATATTAATTTTGCAGCCACTTCTCCGAAAGGGACATTGATAACCAGGGATCATTTCAACGGATGTATAAGAAACGTAATGATAGGAGGAGAGAGACGAGATTGGACAGACATGGACGAACTGCATAATATTCATTTGAGCTCCTGTCCAGTACAATAATGAGTAATTAGTAGAACGTGTGGACCAGTCTCGAGTCATTCGATTTAGTAGTTTCCAAAGACTGTTCAAAGGACGTACGATGCTTGAAACTCGTTTCTATGGACCGTTGTGTTCGATTGCCATTGCACACCGGGGGGTCGAGTGCCATATCATTAACGTGGGGAAATTCTTTAATCGTTAAGACGTAAGATTAAACGAAGCCAAAAGATGCTAACGTGCGAACGCATAAATCAAGATTCACGTTTCACAAACTCTGCCAACGCATCCTTATAAAACACTCGATTCATTTTAATGATATAATGTAATTAAAAGATGTATAACGAACGCTTGAACAATTTCTTTCTAACGAATGTCTCAGCTATCGTGCGAAACATAGTTTGCGAGACGGTCTCTTGAAACATCAACGAACTGTGGCACGAATTCGCGTCGGATTGTATTTGTGAACCCGTCATACTCTAATGCAAAAAGTCATGTTAAGTAGCAAGGTCACTGCCATATATAGCTTAATTTTGTAATTCACTCTTAAGTCACGAAACAATTGTACATCAGTATTTAAAGCTATTTATTATCGTTAAATGTAAGTTCGACTAACGATGTCGGTGAAGCGCGCAGAGAAGTGAAAAGTTGCGCTTGATCGAAGCCGTGTATTTTAAATAAACAATGAAGGCACAACTAGAAGATGAAATTATTTTGTCGTCGTAGCGATAGTAAAGGTATCAAGGTTTAAATATTTAAGACGATTAAAGGCGAGGAGGATTAGCGAAAGTTAAGTATCTACCGCTGTGTAATAAAGTGTCCTTAACGAATTAAGAGTGTAGCGTAGGGAGAAACGTTCTTTACAAGAATATTTTTAATATTTATGTCTAGTATTCTTTTCTTATTTCGTTGAATTGTAATATATTATACATATGCAGACAAATTAACAATGAGACGCCTCCGCTATTGTGTATAAAATATATAACAATTTATATATTTACATTACACAAACAATTAAGACAAAGAAGACACACTTAGTTCAATATATGTGTATATAATATATATACCACTCGCAGAAGAATAAAAGATCTATTGCAAAATCGGTTATTACATTTTATTCATGTTATTTGCTGTACGACGCTAACGGTAAAATACGACTCAAACTTTCACTTCATGTACTCGACGCATATACGCAATGAAAATCAAAACTATTGATAAAAATTTTATCTAAGAAAATGACTATTTTATTAAATCGGAACTTACTGTATTAAAATTCGCATTTACTCTGTTCTAAGAATATTTAAGAATCTGAATGTACATATTCTTCTTACAAGAAAAAGCATTGCTTAACAAAATGTTCTCTTTAAAATGATTCTAAAATAATTAAGAAAATCAAGTAAAACAAAATTTTTAAATCCCGCCTTGAAGTAAAATAAACATAAAATGTTTCCTCTGAAATTACGTTACGATATGCAAATAATCATCTTCTAGATAAAACTTCGATTACTACAGTTTTGTTTTTCGCTGGATATATGTTGTGTAGTTTCACTTATGCGCATATAAAAACATAATATGTACAGAGAGACAAATAAACCGAAGAGACACGATTCGACGAAGTTTTTCTATTTTTCATTTCTTCATTCGTAACAATAAAAATGGAGAATTATTACATAAGGGTAAATCGTCTATTATTAGTAAGCGCGATATATGTATACTTTGTATATATTTCGTTATTTCGTACCATTTGGGTTTTCGTTATTTATCACGCTTGGTTTACTCCATCAGCTCACTAATAATATTTCTCTCTCTCGAAAAATATAAATATCAAGCACAAGCAATCACCCTTTCCTTGTTACAGTTTAACTTCTTTCCGCCAAAATGTCCTCATACTATGTTTGCAACTTTTCTTTATATATGTATATGCATCATATATTATATTTTCAATCCCTTCCTCCGCAAGCTGATGTTCCTCCTTAAGATTAGTGACTGTTAAATATTGTTAATCGAGAACTTTCTGCTCATTTGTTCGTTTATCATTGTAGACTCTTTATTTCTTGCGCTTTCAAATAATATATAATCCATCTTACGACGTTCATTCATTTCGTTCCATATATTGTCAAGTCGGACTTATTTTCAGAGTCTAAAGCTCGGAAAAATTTTCTCTCTTCGATTTTCTCATTACTTCCCTTTCTTCTCTAACGATGCACGCAGTAGAGAGATTTGCAATAGGCAAGAATAGAATAATGTTGATCCTCTTTGAATGCTACGATAGACGGATTTTTTTTTTTCGAAGTTAAAATATCTCTTTTCCAAGTCCCTCCGTTGTAACACGTTAACGTTGTAGGTCACATCTCGATGAAGTAAACGATCCCGGGACAATTGAACCAAGTGTATCGTTGCGAATTAAAAGTATATTTTATCGCGCTCAATCGTGGAGAACATGAAATTCGATATGTTGAATAATTATTTAATAATAATCAATTGCTTCTTGTCTTGTTATGCCATTGCAGAATACGGAGGGGTCTATTGCTCCACTGGATCATCTCTGTTTCATTTCCTTTTGCCTTGCGCGCCGGTTAAAAAAATCTAATATCGTATGTACTAAAAGTAATACTAATTAAAAGAGAAAATGTTGAAAGGAAAATTCGCTAACGTATAGACCCTCCATATTACTGTACAAAAGTTCCGTTTTACTTCTATCTAGTTCCTACCTATTCGTTCTATCGGCGGATCACCACAAACAAATTGTATTACATGTTAAAAAGGATCGAAACGTTTTAAGATGGAAGGTCGGTGCCAGTCTCATACGAACAGCGGACATTTACAATTTATGGCACAATAAATAGTCCTTCCGTTATTCACAATATTATGCTAATTATTTATCCATTTACAATACAAGAATTCGCTTCAAAATTCGACTGACACGTTCCACTAGGACAGAAGAACCATACTAAAAATGAGAAAGAAATAAAAAAAAAAACAATTGCCACCTGAAAAGGGATTCATGTACTGTCCACAAAATTCACAGAGGAAATCATCCAAACTTATAAACGGGTTAAACGTTAGTTGGCATCCTTAAAATTTGTAACAATTACGCTAAAACTATCATAAATAAACTGCTGACACACTTCTCGTGTCACGAGGAACGTAGACTCTATGGGAATCGGATTAAAAACGAAAAATAAAAACATTAATTTAGGCCTAGGACATTCGAATAAATAATATATGCAAATAAAACAATAGAAAACATTTCGGCATTGCAAACAATTTTGTTTCCCGATACATCTACATCCCAGCCGTCGTCTACCTTCCTCTCACAATTAAACGACTTCAATACTAAAGACTTCTTCGATACATCGTACAAAATAAGTAATGCGCACAGGAAAGAGAAAGAGCAACTTGAAGGACAGAGCATCTTCCATAAGTTTTAATCAATTACCAACATTATTTCACTTCTTTAGAAGAAACGAATCTTTCTTTTTTTTTTGGTACTGTTTGGTCTCATTCTCTCTCTTTTCAAAGTCTTCACAGATCTAGGTCATATCAGTTATATCGACACGCGCTTCATGAAACTCGCTTCAATATATCCAAATCAACGATAGATTGTAATGCATGTAGATGCGCATAAATTATAACTGAAGAACCTGTGTGGTAAAAGGAAAAGCATTCTTGCATATTCAAATCGATCTTAAGGCTGATTTGGTATTTTCTTTCACTAATTAGAATCAACTTATCGTATTTACACTGCTTTTTAATCTTCCATCAATTTTTAGCCCGTGAATAAGTTCCTTTCCCTTCGATAAGCATGTTACATTACCTACGTACAAGCAACTGGCAGCCGTTAAGACGGACTGCAAAAATCTCTAATTTTAACAAGGACTCTTCCGCGATGACCAACGTATGCATATTGTAGAGCGCAAATAAAAGTTTCAGATAAGCATGATCCTCATAAGGACAGTATTCGAATCACTTTTAAAGTAAAATTTCGGAAAAATGACGATTGTAAGAAAATGGAATCTTGAGACGCAAGACAATATTTGGATAATTCTCTCGTAATTTCTTTCATTTAATCATGCAAAATAGAAATTAATTAAATATAAAAATCACACTGAAGGATTCGAATCTTTATAGATCCTGTCAAAAATATATTTAAATTAATGATACTTCGTTTGTGTTTAGCGATCAGTAAACGTTAATGATACTACAGTGATATAATAATAATAATAATAATTAAGAGCATTTTTAATTTACGCGTAACGGGAAAATGTGCGAATTATTTTATGCAGTACAAAGACAAAAACACTTGTTATTCAACATTCATGAAAGCCCCCTTTCTCTCTCTCACACACATTCACTCACTCATTTTTCTCCTTTAACAAGAAAATGGTGAAATGGTTTAGGAGAAACATATACCTTTTACATCAGTCACGATTTTTCATTTACGCTACCAGAATTGACGAACTTTTTCACCGAGAGTCTTAAAATTAACTAGCCAGTTCCATAATCGGCTAATTGTATCACTTCGAATAACTTTTAAAAGCTTACAAGTAGTTCGTCATTCCTGGCTCACATGAGTACGAGGCGGTTAACGTGTTAAAAGTTAGTCCGTGAAAGTATTAGATACTGACAACAAACCATCCTTATTCATTAGATATTGGTAATCTTACGACACAATGATTGATGCTAACGTTAGGTTGCGAAGGAAATATAAAAAAACAAAAAGAAGAAGCGTGGAAAGAGGAGACAGAACGGATTATAAAAAAAAAGAAACATAACGCGATAACAATGTATAGTATGCAATCATAGAATTGTAAAACAGGTTGCACGCGAGTAGGATCTACCCGCCAGCATCAATCATTCGTCATTTATAAAATTGACTAAGAACGCAACGTTTGCATTTAATTTAATATGGGCCTGTATTAAAATAGTAACTATGAACAACAGAGGGCATAGTAGCGATAATGTTAAGTGTAACGCTTGTGTAAAACTATATGACGAGAGGCATATCCTTTTTATTCGGCAAATTCACCTTTTTACCTTGCCAAAGGCTGTTATGTATCGTAAAGGCATCTATGGTCACGGTAAGATGCTTCGTGTGAACTTGTGAAAAGCATTTTGCTCCTGAATTATATCTGGAAACAAGTTATTACTTATATTCGTAAAAATCAATTTATACAGCATACTTAATTTATATATTATACATATAATATACGGTGAGGACTATGTTGATTCTTCCCACGGTCTTATATTAAAAACAGTATGCTGTAAACAAGAATGAGAATTGAAAAAACGTACTTGAAAAATTTGTCGAACATTTTATCGATGACTTGTTTTGGCCCGGTACCGTACAACTTCGATACCTCTTCCCTGTCTGGGCAGTACGAGTAAAGAGCTCGGAATTGACAGCCAGCGTCTCGGAATAAAATAAGAAAGTGCTTGCTCTCCGATCTCGCGATTTCGTCTAATACTCGCCTCTTTGCTTCTTTGTTCACCGTACCCGGGAACACGCAATATTCCACGGCGTTCAACATAATACCACGATTCGACTTAGTGGTCGGTTGTTTATATAATCTTGGACCTGTTAATAAAAAATAATAACATCTTGTGAACTCATGAAATTTCATGTAATATAATGAATTATTTGGAACGTAAGCAGAAGTATAATTCGATTGTTGATTTACGAACCGTTGTAGTCCATCATTGAACTCGGTGTGCTGCTGATGTCGCTGCTACCATCGTCGAACACCCGCCTCTTGGTCATTAAGCCAGGAGGTAAGGACCCGGGCCCCGAAGGTGACGGGAGATGTCTCATACTGCCCATGCCCGGACTCGGCGCTCTCCTCGGCGGCGTGGCTCTGCCCAGTCCGCTGTCCGTATCTGTGTATCGACACATCATACCGTCTTGATCACTACTCGAACCTGCGAACGCAAGCTCAATATATGAAGATAGAAATAAAAGGAGAGCGACTCTGAACGTACGACGCCCATTCACGACATAAAAGGCGAGAGATACGACCCCCACGACGGTGACGAACCGGCACGAACCTCATTTACCCACCCAAGCAAGAGCAATTCGAACGTTGTCAATTTTATCTATTATAAATGGTTTTAGTTATTATGAACAGTTAGTTCCTGATGTAGACCGTGAGGTATTAGTCACTTGTTAGACTTACGAAAGACCTTCAAAAGTATCCATCTTCATAGCTTGCGTCCAATATAAGAATTTCAATAGATATCGATGTACATTACTCAGAAAATTTATAACATCGCGAAATCTGTGTCGAAAATCGCCCAAATTTCGAACATGATTACTCAGCAGGAGATTATTTTAGGACAATAATTTTTCTTTTAAATTAAAGCTTGAAACTTCTACTTTAAAATGATATCCAGAGACTTTTAATTTAATGCTCTAACATTTCAAGCTCTAAAATAAAATCTTCCTGTTGCTGAGTAACTATCTTTCAAACTCAGGCAATGCTCAACACAAATTCCGTGATGCCATGACTTTTTTGAATAGCATCTTACGAACGGCATATATTTTTGATATTCTATACACTGTCTAATTTGTTATAAATAAAAGAAAGATGGAATTGGCCATGATTCTAAAACGTTCTAAGGAACTATTTGTTTTATAATTATGTTGTTCTATAATTCTGTAACACGTTACCGGAATCACAATGGACAGTTTTGTTTGAAACGTACGATTGCTAGTGAAATTTGTATACAATTTTTAAGGCAGATAAACGAAGGCATAACAAATTCATCTAAAGTGAGTATAAGTATTAGTACATTAAACTTGTATAGCACTTATGATTTCTATGAAGAATGATATATTTCTTGCCGAGATGAATTTACTATGCTCTAATACCACAATACCTGGAAATAAAAATAGATAGGAATTTCTAGAAAGATCACATATATATATTGAACGTGAATGGGACAACCGTGTGATACAGGACCTAGATGTGAGTCAGAGCGAAAGGAAATTATTTATTAAATGGAAACTGGAACCACCAACAATTGTCTGCAAGAACACTGAAAAGTATCGAAATACCCATAACCAGTACTGTACAACGATAAGCCCAACAAGCGTCAACTTAATTTTGTCTACTGCGGCAAAGGATTATCCTGTGAATGAGAATCGAAATTTTATCTGCTCTCAGGACTACTGTACAATGAGAATCAACACACAAAAATGAACATAAATATAAAATATTAACACAAATATAACAGAGTAATAACAAAATACTCTTTTTGCATATCCAAATTTCATATTTTCAGAAAGCCCTGTTAGATCTGTTTCCAAATCCGTAGTCATCTGTGACCACATTTAGCTTCCCTTTTGGAAGTAGTGGCTGGTATTAGAAGAAGCAGATCCTCTGCTTCAAATCTGTAACCATTTTGTTTCAAGGCTCTCTTTAACAGACAATGAATAAAATCTAGCACTTACTGGCTAACAAGGTGTCTAATCAATTTTGATACTTTCGTTGTAAGAATGATTTAAAAAAAAAGAAAGACTAGTAAGAACGAACTCATAAATCATAAATTCTTCAGATATTGGAAATGTAAAATGGAGCAGATACAATTTCGAGTACGTATAAACAATGTGCTGTTGGTGTATGCGTGTAATTATAAAATATCACTGCCACCTGTGCTCCGATCTGCCGTCATGCGACTACGTGTGTATATGCTAACAGCCTAAAAAAAACGGTAACGGTGTACGGGAACATGTAAAATATGTATATAGACGTATATACTGTTGCACGATAGAAATTCGGGATTAAACGTATTCCAAGTCACTGGTGCTTCTTACCACACAAATTCATCAAGGAGTTAGACTTTCTCCCCTTAAAGTTTTGGTAACTCGGGTATTTAGGCCTGCCTCTAACCTGTTGCTGAGGCTCCTGCACATCTGCAATAATGCAACGTTTACCTTGTTACATTCCAAAACGCTATGTACGATCGAGAGATTTTTTAAATAGTAGGGGATGCTTCAATCGTACGTCATTGCATCGTCAGGGGCAGAGTCTAACTACGAGCCACATGTCCAACTATGAACACCGATAAAACTTAATGCAGCCGGTGCAGGTTGGTGCAGAATAATGTTGCGTTCCAACTGAAAGATGTCTACTAAGAGGCGCTACTTAAAAAAATAAAGTCATACCCTTCGAGTAACCCTAGACATATATAGGTAATTTGGAGAAGGGGTAATATCAAATGCTAATGAAATGTATGTATATGTTCAACATTGTAAGATTCGTACGTAGCTGCCCATACCAGTGATAGATACATCCTGCAACGAACCTACTTTCATCAAGCCAACCGTTGAAGGAACACGATATGGCATTCGTTCTACGTATAAATTAATGATCGACCCACCTCTGGATGTTTTGTAGGAACCACGACGTCCAAGTTGATTCATACTTCGACAAGGTGAGGAACCTCTACCGTCGTCAGGTGAATCTACGGAAGATACTAAAATAGGGTACCTCTATTACAATCAGTTAGTACCTCTCCAGGACGATACTAGATACTACATAATGTATGTGTTATTAAAATTATATTTCGCTACGATACGTTAATATACTGTTAACTAATACATGTAGAATGCCACTTCGAAAATAAATATGAAGCATGCAAAATTTAAAATGACACGAGAAGGTGCTGTGACGTAAACGATACGTAAAAATATATGATTTTAAAACGAAAAACACTGCATACAAAACATCGTCAAATACTGGCTCAGACATGAACTAACATATTTGTATTCTGTGTTATACGATGCCTTTGTTACACACAGTATATTCGTTACAATTGATTAATTTCATTAATGTATCTTTCAATTTTGTCAAATATTGTAAGGACGAAATGTAAGATCACTCGAAAACACAGAGTGAATAATTATGAAGGAACATTTGATTATTTAAATTTCCTAAATGAATTGCTTGGATTATGTTTGTATGTTTTTTTCTTGCACGAACTTTCATCATACATACATATGTATGTGATGTTTGAAAAAGATGTCTATGAGTCAGAGTGTGTGTTGTGCGTACCCCTGAGACTGCCGCCCCGATAAAGAGGGCCGGAACGTCGTTCATCGAAATGAGCAGCGGTGAGACTGTCCTGTGAACCTCGGTAGTAATCTCGCCTCATCGTCGGGGAGGTCAGCGACGCTATAGTAAGTGTGTTAGTGCAAAACAAATCAGCTCCATATTTTCATCGCTAGCATAGTTTAATACGAAATCTACGAGGTTTAGTCGGTTCACACCGTTTTAGCACGTTTCGGTAAACTAGCGTAGTCGAGAAAATTTAGAGCTTGCGGCAAAACTGTGACTGGATGAAATCTTGTAAGAAAGTAAAAGAAAACTATAACATCAACAAAAATCAATATAAATACGGCGTTACTAAGAAAATGATAAAACTTTGAATTGAATATTTGCCATGCAATTACTTTACAACATTAAGAAATTCTCGTTATTAGAAGATTTGTAGGAAAGGAGTACGCTTGTTGCGATAGCAGTGATAACTCATTTTGAAAACAAATGTGCATGTATCGTACAATAAGTATGTCACACAGACGTGTAGGCAAATATCATTCGTTTTAACTACATATACTATAGGTAATTAAAATAAACTGTTATGTGTACGGAATTAATTTAAAAAAAATAAAGGAACACTGATCATTGCAACAATGAATTTGATACTACCGAATTTCTTAGAATGCGTAGCTGTACCTGTACTTAGATTAGAAGAAGATCCCTTTTTCCCGCGACTCGGCGTAAGAGCTCCGGAATCCAACTCCGTACCAGCGTCCACGTGAATCGTTTTGGGTCTTGGTCGAGTTGTTACAGTCTTATTACGCAATTTTGTCGGTTTTATCGCATTAAGAAGCTCTTTATCAATGACTTTGCCCTAAATAATGTTGTCTTTGGTGACTGATTCAATTAATAAATAAAAGACGATAGAAAATTTAATTCAGAAAAACACCTACTTCTCTTTCCGCTTCTTCTATCGCTTTCTTCACTTTATGCTGCTCCAATATAGCTGCCCTTCGTTGCCTTTCTTCTTCCTTTTTACGAGCTCTTTCCTCTGCTTTCAATTTTTCTTGTTCCCGACGCGCCTGCGCTTCCGCTTCCTTTCTCTCTTTCATTTCTTCTTGCTGTTGTCTTCTTTGCAATGACAGGAGCATTATACGTTCTTTTTTCCGTTCCATTTCGTCCAGAGAATTCTATAAAAAAGTATCAATGAAGCAAAAAAAAAGAACAAAATAGTGAAAAGCTACGAATATAAATATTATAATCGCGCGTAAACTTACTGGATCAGGATTTGCTAATTGATTTCCGATTATTAATCCGACTCCAGACTGTCTGCCTTCACCACTGGCGTCATGCCGCTCTCTCTGCTTTTCTCTCTCCACTTCTCTTTGTACTTCTCGTTCTTGCCGCTGGAATTCTCTCTCCTCCGCTTGACGTTGTTGCTTCTCTCGATCCGACTCCCGTTCAATTTCCAAATGTCTTTGCCTGTCGGAAGGAGTATCTGGACGTATTGTGAAATCTTCATTCTCAACGTACGACGATATGCTCCTTTCCTGAAATATGTACAATCATGTTTAACGTATGCCGACCTTATTGAAAATAAGATCATGGAATTTCAGAAATATATTCATTCACCTTCTTAGGAGAAGTTCTTTTCACTCGAAGCGTTGGCTTCGGTTTCTTGGGCCCGTCGTTGTCGAAGCAAATATAGAATCCTTTCTCACCAGCGTCCGTCGGATCTAAAGGCGTTACCTCTGGTGTACCTGACGGAGATGGTGTGGCTTCTCTTAATGATGAGTGAGGTTGAAATGAATTACGCGATATCGTGGGTCTAGTTGGTGATGGGATTCTATATGTACGGCTGCCAGACGTGATGTTTATACCTCTTATACCTTGCGTAAGCTCATCATCATTTCCTTTAAAATACATGAACGAGTTCAACGAAAAGAAAATAATGGAGACGAAAAAATAACAATGTCGAATGGATCTCTTGAGTACGTGATACGTGTGTCTTTAGATGTGTGAGAGAGAAAGAATATTCACCAATAAACGATATATTCTGAGGCTTCATGTCATCAACAGGTGGAGCTGGAACAGGTGCGTGTAACGCAGTAACTGGTCTCTTTTCCGTAGGGCTTTCGCACTTGATCGGTATGTGATGTACAGTTGGCCTTTTTGGTTCCGGGCTCTCACTCATTAACTGACTTATTCGATGAACCTGTGCCAGAAAAGACGAAAAACTGATACGACTGGAAACAGTGTCGCTTAATAAACGCGTCGCACAATGCAATAAGCGAAGAACTGTCACTATAAACGAACCTCATGACTATAATTGTACGAAGTGCTGGTACTAGAAAAATGAACAAACCGCATTTTGAACGAACTCAAGTTTGCGTATTATGAGAGTAGAAGCACTAATATCGTAAAAGATTACAAGCGTTCAGACTTCGAAGCGACGAGCGTCTACCATATTAAGCGTGAAGAAAGTATCTATAAATGTACATTGCATCACTAACTGGTTCCATGACTGCTGTTTGCTTATATACATATATATACATAGCGTGAGGCAATCCACTTGCTATTCAAATAATAATCAAAAGAATAGAGGACAATGAATTGTACGATCCTCAGAATTAAACATGATTTCACTGTTGAATCAAATTAGTATTATAAAAGTATATATAATTTCTTTTCATCTTTTCTTATTTTACTATTTATAAATAGCAAATTATATAAATTTCATTTCTTCAACGTGACTATTTAATGGATTGAAGTTTCATATAAAATTTCGTTCTCTTATTGATAGTATCATAATCTCTATTAATTATGATAAAAATTATATAAATTACATAAAGTAATATAAATAAAAAGTAACGTACTGTACTTACAGCGTTACGATGTTGTGGACTAGCAGAAGACGGTGGTGTTTGATTAAAGATAGATGCCGATGATGGATATGTAGAACCAGGATGGCTCATCTGATTATTACACAGACTATGATCACCACCGTTGAGGTACCTCGGTTCCTGAGGAGGGGTGTCGTGCAAAACGAATCCTTTCTGCTGAGGAGGATGCGCTCCCCAATTCCGCGTGTCTTGATACAACCGCATATCTTGTTGGTAAGCTACGAATTACGTGCATAATTAAAATCCATCTCAGACTGTGACTGTCTCAATCAACGGATATCCATCGATTATTCCATTTTGCAATTGTTTATTTATTCCCGAATATCGGTAACTGTTTCTATTTGTCTCTTACCAATGAAGGCTAGCATTTAAAAGTTTTATTTACTTGTTGATTGATTGCTATATCGTGGATCCATCGATTGCTGGTAACCCACGGCAGCCATTTCATTTGCTAGATTCTGCGTAGGGGGTGGCTGACCCCACATACGTCTCTGTAGCTGCGGCTGATCGTGCAGATAAAACTGTGACTGCTGCGTATCCGGTAACTTCGATGTCATCGGGTTGATAGGCGGCATTCCGTAATTCTTAACCAAAGAAAGAGCACTATGTAATTAATATGACTGATCGTAATAAACTCAGAAGTAGCATAAATACCTGCATGTGCTGTTGACTAAGACTTTGAAGCTGCTGAAGTTGTTGCTGCATCTGCTGCTGATGCTGCGTCATTAGATGCTGCTGCTGAATTTGGTTTTGTTGATTCGCCAGGCGTTGTATATCGGCTTGTATCTCACTAAGACTATTGTTCATCCTGTGAAAGAGGATTCAACAAGCTTCAACGAGATTCAAGCAATTTTCGAAAGCTCATTGCCAAATGAAATCTGATACTGACTGCGATATGGACTGATGGTATTGCTCGAGGTCCATGTTCTCGATGTCTGGCGTACGCCTCGTTTCAATGAACGGAGCACTACCGTCGTGCTCCAACCATTTATGTTCAACGTCCCGAACATCTTCGCTAATTTCCTACAGTCATTAGTAGAATAATTAAACAATCGTCCGTAAGGCATCAGACAATGTACGCTGAAAATTTTTAGTACGATATACACCTACAAGTATTACATCAATTCTCTCGCAATTAATTAATTAGAAATTTTCGAAGATACGCATGTGAGTCCGCTAAGAAGTGCACAATCTACTTGTAAGTGTAATCCGATGAGATTTCAATTTGCATATGAAAGATAACGATAATACTATTTCCGACGATTCGAAAATTCATAATGTTGATCACCCTAAAATTTAATATCAATCTGTGGGTTTAATATTTTAATCGACAACATTTGACTGACACTGACTTCGCTGACAATGTTTACGACAGTTTACAGTTATTACCTTATAACTTCATAATTATTTCAATATATAATTATATCTTAGTTATTACTTTACTATAAGATGATAATGGTATAGAAATACAGTTTCGTATACATAATTAAGTAAATACAGTGTCAATATCGGTAATTTTACCGTCAATGAATTCATTGTCAGCGGAATTAATATCAAATGTCGTCGATTAAAACATTGTCAATAAAATGATTGGAGGTGATTTGACACAAATCCCAATCTATATGTTTCGTCTCTATTTGTTAAGAAGTTTATATTACAGATAACACAGATAGATGCCTACTGTTAACTACGTAGATAATAATATACATATAACGTTGAAGTTAATCCAGAAAGAGTATTTGTATGTACATACATCATATACATATTATACATAAGATAGAGTTTGTTGTTAATGTTTCGATTATAGAAAAAAGTATTTAGAATACACAAGTATGCGTGAGGAACCGCCACCAGAAACAAGAATTTCAAATAAAATTCTAAACACATTTCTATGTATTTCTATATACAGATTCTCATCCAAGGAGTGTTTAGTACCGTACCATGCGTTCCGAGAGCGATATTATACAAGACCGAGTTGAAACGTGGGAATAAATTGGCAAACTTGGTCCAAAGACCAGAGAATGCGTTAGGACTGTTTCGTTTTCCTCTATTGACCGATTTAAGCAATAAACAAGCACAATAAATATTTATTGTTAAAAGAAGAGAGAGAAAGGACAACTGAAGATTATTTTGTAACTAAGTTTATATAAAGCATATTTCTCGACTTACTTACAGTATTATGGCATATTGTATTATCATTGCTCTTTACGTACGTTTTTTATATAAATCAATCAATAAATAAAAAGATAAAAAACTGTTATTTCAATATGGTTCATTAAACGAATCCAAAATTTATTCACAGAATGGAAGAATTCCATTATAACAGGAATTTCCATAGGAGAATAAATTA
>NW_017163423.1:114448-125673 GCF_001652005.2 Ceratina calcarata | reverse complement strand
TTTTATTTAATGAACAGGCGTATTAGGAATAAAACGTTGATGATCAAAATTTTTTAATGGCGTTCTTCGAAGCAAAAGTAAATACAAAAGAAGTTATAAAATATCTAAAAGCCATACATAAGCCATGTATATTATCTAAATTGGTGGGAAAAAATCAGCAGATACGTATTATGTATTTTTCATCGAAATGTTTCTCTACGCAGGAACACTTTGGTATAATATCGTACCTTGAGCGAGAAGGGTCTCTGTGGTTTTTCTTGAGGGGGTTGTTGGGTTACGGGAGTCGTCTCGGGAACGCTTGTCGGGGTATCGGCCGAAGATCCGGAGGTTACAGGAGTGGGGGGACCGATTTCGGCCGGACTGTCCCCCCCAGACGTTGATGAAGAGGGAGATTTAACCTTACCCTGCAACCAGCCCAAGCACCGTGCCTTGTTAAGTACTCGGAGTCCTTGTTAAGTACTCGGAGTCCAATAAGTCATCAACCACCACACCATTGTCGGACCTCTCCGCAGCCAACGTGTACGTTACATTCAAGCACTAAATGCCAAAGCCAATTCAAAGACTTGCGAATACTTCGTCCCCAGGCTTGGGCAACTTCATTTAAAATTGGTGTAACAATTTCAAATGCAGAATCTTTTTTCGTTCATACTTCTGTTAAGAATAACATAGAGGAAGTAATGTCAGCCCAATTGAATCTGTTTTCACGCGATTCCCGATATTTAGAATAGAGTGTCTTCGAACCCTTAAAATATACAGAGATTCTTCTCCAATAATAATGAAATAATGCAAAGAAGAAAAATCTAAGAAGAGATAATATATTCATACAATCATTTCTTCCACATTTTTTTTTAAAATACCCAAGCCTGTTCACTGCCAACTTGGCTTTATTTGCTATTATATTAATTCTTTTAATGAAATATTGTAGAACTTTCTTAGTGCACAATCTCTTCAACTAATATTATAATAAACGCGTTTCTATTTGATTATCCGAAAACTCTAATTTTTTGTATCTGCAAATAACTTTCACTAGAATCTACGAACATGATCTTAATACTAATAATTTTAATATATCCATATTTGGGATTTTTGGTAATTCTTAAAGTCTAATTATCAGTACTATAAGAGTTAATTACGGAACGTAACTCTTTTGATTAAAAAAATACTAAAAACCAATATCAGACATGCATTCCATCACCAGAGTTAGTTACCAAGTTCGAGTATTACTGGTTAAGTAGTTATTAACATCAACGATAATGTACAGATTTTTTTTAAAAACAATGTTTTCATTAAACGAATAAAAAGCGGAAACATGAAAATAGCATCCAGAGAATGAAATCTATTTCATTATACGGTGTATGTAGACTACATTAAATTTCGTAATTCTGTAATAATGTACATATATATATATACATATGTAAATTCAACCCGGTCAGCATGCACTTACCACCAAGTACAGCTGAAAGATGAGAAAGAAAAACTTATATTACAATTGTGCAGCTGGCAATAGAAATTATTCGCTCTGATCATAATAGCCAGTAAATGAGGATTGTCACATTGACATCTACACACAAAAATTCATTACTTCATAAGCTAAAAGTATAATAAGAACCGATGTTACCAAATGAAATAAATGAGCAAATATTGAATATGCGGCGTTTACCTGAAATGAAACAATGTTTTCGCAAGCTTGCTTGCATACTACTTCAAAATAATGATAGGATCGTTCAGCCAGATATGAAACCAAATAAAACGTATAGGCAAATATACAGAATTGATATCAACTTGCTTGTGTCGTATCTAAACGAAATTTCTTCGCAGAAGAAAATGAAACTGTTTCGGCCGATATCGGATGCGACATAATTATCCCTTATACTAAACACCCGTGGCTAAATTTTCAAGTATCTCATGGCAGTATTTAATGTTCTATTTCCTTCTTCTCGATTTTTGTCTCTCGTATATTAAAATATATATAATAAAAATCTGAAGAATGATTCGGTCTATATAAGAAAAATTAATGATTGTACGATCTTAGAAGAGTATCATTAAAAAGGCCATGAAAGAGTTTACTGAAATTCAATTGAAGTTCCAGATGAAAAACGTGAACGTTCAAGATTATCGTCTCAACGTAATCACGCATTTACCTTTGTGACGGCTTGCAGAAACGCAGCTTTCCCTACTTTCTGTCTTTGTTTGGACATCACAACTTCCATTCTTCTCTTCTCATTTTCTATGTGACGACGTTTCTCTTCCAGCTTCAATCTAATGTTATTCAATTGCGAGGCCATAATTGTGTTACCACCGTTCTCGTCTGTCAGCACGATTACAATTTTTTAATACAACCATTTGAACATTATTAATTAAAGAAACGACCTACCAACAGAATGTTGTTCCATCTGCTGAGAGTGTTGGTTGCTCTGCTGTTGCCACGTCGTGGTATTCGGTAACGTAGCAAACGTCGTCTTCTTCTCACTGTTCCCATTGCCATTGGTCTGACCGAATTTTTTACTCGGCAAAATAGACTTGTTATCGTCGCGCTCTTGTTCCGTATAATTCAAATTGATACCCTTCTCAGAGCTCTGCCTGCTTAGATTCGCGAAGCTGGCTAACTTAGACGTTCCGTCCGTCTCAGAATTATCGTTATCACTGGAATGTAAGATTTGCTTGAGCGCCACGTTATCCAAGCTGGAGTTCGATGTTTGTCTTCTCAATCTCGGCGGTTCTTCTTTGTCGTATCCGTTGTCCGACAGAATGTGTTGTACACCACTGGCGTATACATCTTGAACACTAGACCTCGCTGGTAGCGTTGGTTCTGTGGTGCTTCGCTTGCCAATGTGCGCTCCTACCTCCTTGTCCGGATTTCTACCGAAGTTGTGTAAGTTGTCCTGTACAAAACGCTTTGTCAATCAATTGTTCCCTTCTTTAAGTATAATATCATAGGCTAGATATGCTGCTAGACTGATCGACCAATGTATTTTTTCTCTGTAACTCTTATTCTTCAATATTACTTTAGTATATAGTAGTTCTTCAATTGAAACAGAGGATGTTTCGTGTCGGTCGTGAGATATAAAAATCCGTAAATTGATATGTCTACTCGTGTATCTCGACGAAGTATACACAACATCGGCGTAATACAAAACAAACTAAGGTGAGGTGAACCACTTTGCATTACATCGATTAAGAGGAATGTAATGAAGCATTCCATAATACGTAAAATGTCACGTTATTTATAATACCACTAGAAAAAAAATAATTAATGCAGTGTGTAATTTTACCTGAGAACCGCCGAAGTTCTCTATGGTTAATTGAGAATCGTCCGAGACGCTGTTACGCCTGGAACGTCGGCCAGCGTATGAGCTTCTCCTCTGATCTTCCCAGTTACTCGGCCGACCAGCGGCGTCTGCTCTAGCTACCGATTTCTCGTCCGTCACAGAGCTTAACGTAGGAATGCCCTTGCCACGATGTACTACGAAACTTTCTTCGCTCCCCGTTCGTCTGTAAAACAATTGTGACATGAAAATCGAAATTATAATGTAGATAAATACATATGTACTTCAGAAACATAATCTCCTCAAATACACTATTAAAAAATATTATAGGATCACGAAATTTGTGACGAAGATTGCCCAAGTTTGGAAGATGATTACTCGGCATCAAATTAGTGTAGAGCGATAATTTTTCTTTTAAATTGAAATCTCTACTTTAAAGTCTTCTTCATCTTTGAGCAACTCTTGAAATTTCGCCATGCCATAATTTTTGAAAGAGTTTGATAAACTCATTTCCATTCGAAAAATCGAACTACGAAGTGTACTATAAAACAGAAAGTATACCTGTCGTCGTGGGAATAATTTTCGGCAGTTTGTTGCAACGATTGTGACTTCTTGACGGAGGACGACGACGAGGCTTTTGCGACTAGAAAACAATTCAATGCTGTAGCAACTGTATAACACGTATATAATCTAGAAAGTAGTATCAATGTCTAAAAATTAATAATCACTTCTGACGTGTGGAAGAACAGATGTTCAGAAGGATTGCTTTACATTATTCGGTATAAGAAACATTCAAGTCGTATTATGTTACAGCAAGTAAAATTCATGTGCGTAACTTGTATGTGCTCTCTAATTCAATGATCTACCACTTAACGATTAAACATCGAAAAAGCCACAGATATTGTACTTTGTATTAATTTATCACAGAAATCTCGTGGTACACGAGCTTTAAGGAATCAATCATACACGTATTTATAAAACAAAAGCTATTGTTATACACTTGAAAAATATACACTCGTCCGACGATGTACGATGTACTAACTAACATTTAGCTATGTTCCTATCATCGTGTAAATGTGTCAACAATCTACTCAAAAAACAATCAGAATTAAAAAGAAAAATGGAACTAAAACGGGAAACAAAAGTTACCAAATGTACATAAAAAATAAATATGACAAATCAACTAATATAACGTGATAAACGTGTACGTTGCAAAACAAAATATACTAACTGAACATGGAGTGGATATATTCAATGAATCGCCCGGATTTCTCCCTGCATCACTACCACCATTATGACACAAGGTAAGAAGAGAATATCATGCGGAATAAAAGAGAAACTAATGTCAATGCAAGCGGCAACGAAACCAACAGAGGAACAATTCATTATAACAGAAATATACAAGCAGACACTACATGCATGCACTCGTTGTTAGACGATCGCTACACATCATCACATCATTAACGTAACGCAAACAGCAGTTAATAAAAAGCAGTGCACGTATAGTATTCGTATTTGCGCTTTGTTAAACACACCTAAAATCTAAAGGAGCCGACCACATTTTAAATGCAGAACTCATTGTTCTGTTCGGCATGAACACGTTGATGAAAGAATCAACAGTATTGTAATGCGTTGCATTTAAAATGCGGAACAATCCCATGACCGAAAAGATAGAAAATCGAAGAAAATCAAAAGAAGATGAGAAGAAGAGGCGGACTGAAAAGAAATAGAAAAAAGACACATCGAGGAACAAACGGCAAACTCGAGAAATTCGGTCTCTCGAAGAACCTGAACACTTTTTTTTACTATGGGTACATATATTTTCGATTAATTTCGTTCGAATCGACACGTCAGTCTGCGAAATAGTACGCGAGTTCACAAGCGAAGATCGCCTAGTTTCATGATTTGTTTCTTTTGGTTGTTTGATAACGTTTGGGTACCTGTGAAGCCTGGCGCGGATACGGAGAGGTTGCTTCTCAGATCAGGTATCGGAGCTATAGACTGAGGCAGGCTTCTTTTATGAGCTACGCCATGACTATTGCGCGGGCAGGCTGCAACCCGTCACCGCACCGTGCGTATTCGTTCATTGGCAACCGGGAAGTTGACGAAAGAAGAAGGCGAGGATAGCGTTGTTGTCAAGCATCAAGAAGGTTACGCCATAGAAATATATGGAAATATTACAGTTTTACATTAAAGTGACACAATCAACGTGGAGGATCGTCGCTGCTGTTTTATCCATTTCTTTAAATACTGTTATTACTTTCCTTTTTTGCTTTTAAATTAAATCATATAATTAACTGTTAAACAATAGTACGATTTGTAATTGCTGTTCATATGTATATATGAAAAAAATAGATACAGATGCGCTTCATTAGTAGCTGCTAAGGACCTGGATCTCGAGACTGGGAACGAGTGTGTGTACTGACACTGATAAAAAGCGTGATACCGTTCCAACTGCGAGCAATATTTATTTTTCTCGACGTATAACTCGTACAGCAATTAAATAAATGAACACACGAAGTTTGCGAAGTGTCAGAAAAATTTTATCTCCTTATATTTATTTTTAGAAGAAATTACATGTATAAGGGAATTAAATTGCTCGCAACCGAAACGGAATTCCATGGAAATAAGGTATAACAAAATAAATTATAGAACGGGTAAGTCCAATACAGAATGTACGCAGCCTTCACCAATCACATTAATAATTCGATACCAGAAACTTTATGAACCCTTTGCGATAAAAGGATGCGTTCAATAAGTGTTGAACAAAATCTCGACAAATGCTTTTCTTTCTTAATTCGAAATTCATTCGTTTCATCGTTTAAATACATTACGTACCATCTAGAAACTGCATCGCCCTCTCCTCGCCAGGATAGCGTACGCATTTCGCCGGATGAATTTCCAATACGTTATACATATCCGCCAGAAACACAACTAAGTTTTGCTTCATGGACCTATTTGAAAGAAACATATTCACCCTCAAATGATTTCGTTTCATGTTTAGCCATCTTATTTAATTTGTACAGATTCGATAATAAAATAAAAATGTAGTATAAAATTAGGAAATGTCAGATGAAAAATACTAATATATGCTAGATTCTCTAATGAGCAATTAAGTTCGCCGGATGTGAAGCTCTTACCCCCTCATGTACGTCACGTCCTCGGGTTGCATGTGAAAAATGGAATAAGGTAGACATCTGTTACAAAACGCGTGGACCAGCGATAGATTGTGCAACGCATCTGCCACCGACGGCCTCTTCGGCACCCTAATGTCCATCCAGTTGAGCTCGCCGGGGCAGTAGAACGCAACGACGGCGGCCAGCCCGACACCGTCGCACAACGATTGGAAGTCCTTAGCAGCTGGCAGTTCTGGCAGTCGCGGCTTCTCGCTGCCGCCCTCCTCCGTTTGTATCTTGGCGATCAACGCGCGAGACGCATGGCTGATCCAGAGGAGGAGACCTTTTTCATGGTCCGTCGGCACGTCCACGTCTGCCTGGGGGTCGAACCGTCGGATCGCGGAGACCACCCGGTCCCCGGTCACCACCTCCTTCGCGTACAGGACCATCAAGCGCTCTATCACAGCCATATGCGCAGACTGCGAACAGATAAGTTCGATGCAGTCGTTCAAAAACGAATTCGTTCGACACCATGGTTATAATCAACTTTTATTATTAAAAGAATAAGATGAAATATCGTCTTTACCATCTTCAGTGGCGAATTTTGTATGAGGATCGTTTCGGTGAGTTGAGTATTATTTGGCTCCGCGAGGTACACCCCCTTTCTGGCCAGGGCTTGGAGTATACCGGAATGATTCTGATTGTGATAATTTGGATCCGAGTAAATGTTCGCCAACGCCGAACAATACAGTTCCGCATTTGACAGCGCATGGACGATTTGCGGTTTCAAGTGTTCTTGATCCTAAAATAACAAATTTTATTCCATTACAATGGTACATACATGTGTATACGTACGTACATAATAAAATAAAGGCAATAAACGTATAATATATAACGGCGTAATTAATAAAACAAAATGAAGTAAATCTACCCTTAATAGAGTTAGTAAGCCACGGAGAAATGACATTCGTGGCTTGATCGCGGTGGCAATTTGATACACAGTAGGTACCTACTTTACATTATACGTGCATATATTCGTAGGTCGGTCGTAACCGCGTAAGAATATCCGGCAGACGTGACGGGCAAATATTAGTATTCCGTAATTTCCGGCGAGTCGCACGGAAACGCGAAGAACACGAGACGGATACGTCGTGGTAACGGAAATACACGGCGACACTGGTTGTGGCCATTGTCGCTGAACGAAATACAATATAATTGAGGTTGAATTGAAATATGCTCTGAAAACAGCAAATGCAAATTCACTCCCATAGTTCATAAATTTTATCTTTAAACAAAGTCCTTTGTTCCTACATTCGAGAATGGAGAATAACAGAAATATTTAATCAGAATAGTAAGATAAAAGATTACTTCATTTAGATTCGGTTAGTTGATTATTCCAAAGAGCAGCACAATTTAGATTAAACATCTGCGGAAATTACACGTGAAAACTACGTGCCGCAAACTGAGACGCTTCACCTTTTAAATCTTCAACTCGCAGTGGAAACTTGTTTTTCTCTTTATGATCTGTATCGTTTGAAGGAAAAAATTAGGTCGTAATTAACGTTTTGTCGGTCACTGGAGTTAAACTCAAGTGAAGATGAGAACGCAACGTTCTTGCAATTTATTTGAAATTTAGGATTCATATATGGAAGCGGGTTATATGAAAACATAATTTAAAATATTTATTCAAAAATTCATTTTATCAATTCCCATTTCAATATTCAATATTCAACAAATATATGCCGTATATTAAATTTTATTTATGACATAATTCATCTGTACATTTAATTTTATTTATGACATAATTCATCTGTTCTGCACATTAAATGTCTGCATTTATTATACATTATACTATGTACAATGTAAAAAAACTTCCTTATTGGCAAGCTCAATTAATTTTGACCGAGATTGCAATTTTAAGAATTACGACTGAGCGAACAAAGAGATTCCTTACACCGAGAGGAAACGGATTCAAAGAGGAACCAGTTCCTCCTTTCTGTAATAAACGTCATCCAAGGGCGCCGTAAATTTGTGCAAAACAACCGCGACTCAAATATATCTGCAGCTGAGAATTTCATTCGAACCTGTTATTGAGAAAGCAATTTTTTTGTACAGATCAATTTCATCCGAATGTCTCAATATTTGTACGTACTGTGCAATTCTCTCAGCGTTAGGTTTCTTTCCCGTAGTAAATATTTGTATTACAAAAATTGCACGAAACATTTTCTTATTTATTTACGTAATAAAAATAAATTTTCGTAGCTGACAATATTCCATTTTCTTCTTTATTAAATAATGATCAATTAAATGTTAGATGCTTAAGGCTTAAGGCGCAACTGACGATATTCTAAATGTTGTAATGAGTTCATTGTTCTTTCGGATAGCCCTAATAATCGACAGAGCACAGGTTCGACTTCAAAGGGAAAGTCACGACCGAAGAACGGTATCCGAAAGAAAGTTCAAGTATATAAAAGAGTACGAACTATTTAAAGTGGTTTATGAAGATCTTCCGTGGGAAAGGAATCAATGAGAAAGGGATTTTTACTGGTTAATTAAAGCCGTAGTCCAAGGTTGATACATCTATTGTAGTTGAGAATTAATTATATTCCCCAAACAGAGAGTATCACGTTAGTTACAACTTCTATCTTTAAATTCATGTTTCGAAATTAATAAATGTCTCTCTTATTTTCATATTTCGTTATATTCTTTTAGAAATATAATACTATTTTACAAGTGAACGAGATAACGTTTAATGCGAATAGTCTATTTCTAGTAAAGAGATTTTCTTTATAATTTAAATCCTCCCTGAATCTCCGTTACAAATGCAAAAATAACAGATTGTGTGCAGTAAAATCTTTTTGTCAGCTAATATACCAATTGAGTTGAAATATCTAACACTGGACAATTACTCACTGCAAGTGGCTGTACTTTCGAGCAGAATCGTTCGAACGCACTCTTAAAGTTCAAGAATCTCACCTTGCAGCATCGACACACCTCGAGCAGCTCTTCTTTCACGCTCGTGAATCTTGAACGCAGCGAAACGAGAAATCGATAGTCGGACGATTGGTTTCGCGTCTCAGCAAGAGAATGATCCTCGACTATGTACATCATGTGATATGATTGATAACAGGATCGGAGAAAAAGGAATGTAATGCGAATGGACACATTCGTCCCCGAAGTTCCATGATTTACTGGACGTAACAAGAGGGTCGAATGTGGTCTGATGATAGGGTAATTCGATTGGTTTAACAAGATCAAGTACGACAGCCTAGAATCTAGAGCCTAGACTTTTCGCGCATGTTGCATGTAAGAAGTGAAACAGAGTAATTTCCCTGCATCGTCTCATTAAGGTGCTTTTAGTAAAAAGAGTAATATCAGCTGAAAACCCTTTTTCTTAGATTGTCTTGGAATTTGTACGTACGCAGTTAAGTTTGAAAGTAATACTAGTTCGATAAGAAAAAGGAGTGGTAGATACCAACCTTCCAAATATCCTTAAAACTTCAGTTGAATTTATGACAATTTATGAAAATAAAAAAATTATCCGACCTCACGTGTAAGATACACAGATATACGAACACAGTTTTAGAGCAATAGTGTGTAATAGTCGATACGGCTTTGCTTATTTATTACAGGGTCAGTCGTGATTCTTCACAATTTCCCTTGTGGAATTGTGGAAATTTTATTCGTTTCTTTTATTATTTCTTTTGGTGCATTATTTTGTTCAACCAATTTTTAGTGCTTTCTTTAATAAATTCTGTTAGCAGATCTTTTCACTTTCACAGCGAGCAAATACAGAGATGTGAAAATGTATTCCTGCATTGTACGTAGGTATAACGGTAAAAAGAGTGTCTGTGTATATTTGAACTTCATTTTTGCAGGTGCGTTCACAAAAGTTTGATTTGCATGAAAATCCACAATCCATTTATTAACATGCCTCGAGCAAACGCCTGGTAACTTTTGTATGCCTTTCACAATGCGACCGCTTTCCTCTCGCGCGAAATAAATATGCGTATCGTGAAAGAGTTTCTCGGGGCACATTAAAAGGCCAAGGAAGCTACATTGGAACGTTTTTATCGTTCGGATTCATCTGCCATGCATGCATCTCTCGATCGTTGAATCGGAACGCACTTCAGAAATTAGAATTTCACAAAAAAAGATATTTTACGAACGTGGTAGAAATGATCAGAGATGAGTTTTTTTAACAATAGCAACTACATAATAGATACACAATTAAATACATAATACAGTGTAACAAAGATTGAAACAAAATATTCTCATTTACCAATTCAATAAAATATCCTTTGATCAAGTATTGTATTTTATTTTTGTATGGATTATAATTACCTCATGATCGACATAATATGGCTCGCGAAGGTTTTCTGGCACTCTGTTATTGTACGCCTTTGACAAAAGCCATTTTATGGAGGCACGTTGTTTGGCCTGCAACAATAAAATAAACAACAATTATTTTACATTATTTGAAACCACCAACAGGCAAGAAACATAAAATGGTTCTGATTCATAACAAAAGTAAAGTCTACAGACAGTGAACAGCATACTATGCAGTTTCGTTTTTTATACTTATACTTAGTATCTCGTATATCTACATTCTAACAATAAGCACTTTGTCGGCTACTCGAGACGCTTCTTTTCACCTTCATTCTCTAGTCAAATAATTGGGCACCCCACCTTTCCCTAAAGTCGTGAGTCGAACCAAGGGTGCTTCGCTATTCATTCGATAGAGTAATTTCAAGGTAGCAGTCCGAGACTAATCAAAGTGTAAGACATATAATAAAAGGTTGTATCCAATATTTGAAGAAATGAACTTTTAGAAAAAATTATA
>NW_017163423.1:101110-112557 GCF_001652005.2 Ceratina calcarata | reverse complement strand
AATTGGACAGATTTTAAATTAAATGAAACTGTTATGAAATATGGATTATGGAGAATGGCTATCTGTCTAGAATTCTCAATATAATGGTAATACTGAGCCTGAATGGAGCATCTGAAATCAACGACGTGTATCTTCATCACGACAAGCAATTAATTATGAAAATTGAGGACAAATTTCTCTCTCTCGCTCTCTCTCATGGAAATATTATAATTTCTCATGACTGCTGAACAGGAAAAATTTCGCTTCGTAAATTCATTACGTAAAATAGAAAATGCGGTGCACTCTTAAAAAGTACTTGTTCACATTCAGGTTGAACAATTTTTTATGAAAAGTAGAACGTTGTGCAGCTTTACTTGAAGTACGTGATTCGATCATTCTGACAAATGCGTAACACGTTATTCGGATTAATTAATTCAACGATGATTCATTCCTAGTTTAATTATGATAACAGTGGAGATTACGTCACCGGTCAGTCACGGAATCTGATTCCACTGTATGTATATGTACGTATGTTCGTATTTTGGGGTGAACTAGTTCTATTTAAAACAGTGGTTCCCAATTTCTAGTTTGCCACGACCACGAAGTACATATCGAAATAAATACTTTGTAAATGACGAGTTAGTTTTAAGTTTTAATCTACACCTAATTTGATTCATCAATTTATTTAATACAATATTAAGTTTGAATCATGTATGTGTAATTTTTCTTTTAATTATACATGAATGAGAAATAAGATGAAAGAGTATTTAATACATCATTGTAAAATGTAATTAACGGAGAATGGTTGACAAACACTGATTTACTATATTGGGCTAGCCTTGGGACCATCGACGAGTTAAGGGGTCAACAAAGTCTATCCAATCATTGATATCGATCGATAGAAGCGTTGTTCCACGTATACGTATGTGCATACAATCGTTATTTCTCGGAACGAGCGAACCTCACTGTCGCACCATATCCCATCTCGTGATAGTGCGTTACAGTAGACCCAGATAACGAAAAACAGTTTCAGTTTGCATGAAATGTGATACATGCATAACATCCACTCATTGCTGGCCGTGTAAAACGACGTAAAAACTATTTCGTATAACAGTCACACATCCGGGGAGACGTCATTATTACACTGAAAACTGAGATAAGATTGTAAAATATAATAAGAATTGTAAAAAAAGTAAATATACTAAAAGTGTAGTATTGCATTATGTTACTTCATACCGAACAAACTCTCGAGTATGAAAATATTAAATTAGAAATAATAAAAACGTTTTCTAATTTTATCTTCATATCTATGTACATAAAACTGATAATACAGTTTTATATCTGTAACCATTTCTACGTTTTCAGTTTACAGTCTGTTGGATGATATCGTTAGCACCCGCTAATATCTTTTGCACGCGATCGGTTCCCTCAATAATTTCAAGTAAAAACAGAACGAAGAATGTACATGTCTGTGTACTTAGAAAGGAGGTCTCCACAGAAGTTAGGAGTGGCTCAAGTAGCGGTACGATGTGTACGCTGATGAGCAATGCCTAACACATCAAAACTTTCCTAGCAAATAACGTCTTACGTAGACTTGTTACTCGGGCACTTTAATAAATGTGGATAAAGTTGTATTACATCATATTTGATTTTATGCTCGCTCAATTTACTGAAAGTTATGAATGAACGGGACTGTCGAATTTTACGATTTGATTTTTATTGCCAAAGATAAAAAGATAATCGAAGAAAACGGAGAGTGTCATCAACAAGCCTTATTAATAATTTTTTAATACTGTAATACAGTTTTCATATGTATGTTCCATTACGTTTGATTAAATGACTTTCACACACGAATACCCTGTTACTTTTTATTCGAATAGTCTTTCAAAGTAATTAGTTCACAATTTTTTGTAATCGGCGCAAGAACTGTTAACGAGCCATCCTCGTCGAACAAAGAATTCCATTACCCGTAATTAGGTTTCAATAATTTACAGTGGCGTAAAAGTATTAAATTGACTGTTTCTTTCTACGATACGAATTGGACAAATTCGTGAAGATTAAGGATTTTGCAATCTCGATGAAAAATATTCTTACTCACCATAAAATCAGATTCCCAAACAGAAATTAAATTGGGAGAGGTGTGGCACGAGCCAAGATACGAATTTATCGGTTCCATCAAAGTAGCAGATGTACTTGAGTAAACCGCATTGCCGGCTACAAAATTTCCTGAAGATTTATACGAGATATTCCCGCGAGAAGTATATCCCATTTATGAGATTTGAAACATCGAACGACATTGCAAAATATATTGTAAGGACGAGTGCATCGATAAGTAAAATCAATGCAAAACATGAATCTTGTAAAATGTATTATCACAAATACACACAAATATTTGTATTTCAACAGCAAAATAGCATTATTTCTAAAATTATACAGGTTGATTCACGCAACTGGCTTACCTCTAAAATATGCATTGTATAAAAATCTTTTTATGGGAAAGTAGTATAATTTGGAAGGATACATTTTATATAGTACATATTTTTTTTTATAAATCCAACATCTAGTAAGTGGAGGTCGTACAAATTAATGCTGGTATTAAATCTCCAATGTAATATTATGCAAAAATTATTTTTAAGAAACGAAGTGAAATTATTCGTTAATTATTAGCTATAGGGCTAATAAAGGTCAGTACTTTTTTACTCAAAATTTGCTCTTCGATATTTGGGCATGAAAAATATACCATTCAGTTTGAAAAAACGAAGTTGACCTCCAAATCACCGAAACGCCTCCACTTACAAAAAATATGCATTACATAAAATATTCCTCCGAACCATACTATTTTTCAATAAAAAGATTTTTATACAATGCATATTTTAGAAGTTATTGAGAGTAAATAAAGTATGCGTGAACCACCATGTATATCATAATCACTAGCTAATGATAAATGCAGTAATTTACATTTATGTCTACTTTGTTTTATTATATTAAAGTACGTGCAGAAAGTGTAGACTGTAATGAAAAAGAATCCTTGAGAATCTCTTGATTTTCTTATGCAATCGTTTTTAACTATGAGTAGAATTATCCGAGTGGAATAACGATCAACATAATAGACTGGAATAAGTATTCGACTCATGAGTCGTCAATCATTTGTAATCACGTAGATAGTCTATCTAACGCAGCAAAGAATTGTTGAATGCAACGTAAGAAATTGGATAGATTTTTTTAAATTGTTACATGGCTTCCAAATAGTTAATTATTATTACTATTTATGAGGCTTATCTGGTATTGAGAGTTCTAAACTTTTTGTAATTATTGGAATTTTAATATGGTTCGTAATGGTAAAATAATTAATATCGTAACAGCAATATAAATTGTACAACTTTGTATTGAAAAGAAAAAAGTGAACCTGGACGAGTTGATCTTTTTACAGAAAACGTAGGTGCGGTGAAAACGGGTGCATATGTGCGGGAGGCGTTTACATTCATCTATAAAAAGAAGCCGTGTCATCGCTGACAGTTATACGCACACAGAGTTATCCAAGTAGTTACGCCTTTTATACAAAGCAAAACGCGAATTTAGGAACATAATAACGGGAGTCAAAGAGAGTGAAGCTCGATCAATTTCATTCGGATGTCAGATTTGGTTCGACGATGTTTAGATATCCAAATGATCAGCTGTTATAAGAAAATGGAAAGAAGCTAACTATATGGTTTGTTGAGAACGTTTCTAAATTTTGTACTAATTGTTAGAAAAATTGCAATCATAAATAATTTGCATACGGGTTTACTTTTATCATTGATTTAAATCTTTTAGATTTTGCATTTAAATTCAGAAAATATAACGCGCGAAATTCTCCAGGACGTTAAATGTGTCACTGTCACGTCGAAAGCACTTTAGGTAAAAGTGGATATCGACTTTAATAATTCTGGAACGAACAAATATGCCCTTAAAACATAGACCCCGAAACACATTTGTACATTTAGAATTCGTGTCAAGATACACTTTTCAAAAATCTATGTGCATATGACAAATGTTCACCATTCTTCTTATTTATATATGTGCACAGCTTGATTCTTATTTGCATTAGTTCGTTTCTAAAGACAAGTCCGATTTTATAAACCATAGTGAAACGAAGAAAGTTCTATTATTGCACTGTTTGTACAATCGTACTTTTCGTATTGATCAATCTAAGGAAAGTAAGCACGAAAGACGTAGAAAGAAGAAGAAGCAAAAGAAGAGAGTAAAAAACAGGGAACAGAAAGGAAGAGGGTTGGAAGACTTAAAAAGCTCTCTTGTCGGGACACTATCGTTCAATCAAACAAATGTCAAGACTTCCTGCCGTCGCGACAATTCCATCCTTCGTCCCGAAATACACACGTTGTATTATTGACACAAAAATCGTTCGGTTTAAAAGCCTAATACAAAACCGAATCGTTGATCCACCAGTCGCAAAATTATAGCCAGATGTCTCAAATAATACAACGTCATACTGGCGTATAGTAGCTTGTGGAGTGTAAAACCTTTGAAATGTGGGTTCATTTGAGACTCTGAAGAAAAACTCGTCTGCGAAAGAACAAATCGGATCACGAAACCGAGAGATCGCCTCTACCAGAGATTGCCGGGTACGTTGACCGTGTACGAGCGCAAACTTTCATGCTTCGCCGTCGTTGCTGTAGGTCAGTTACCTGTTTCTCACTCGGCGTTTAGCTTAATGCACGCAGCTTCGTAATCTGAGGTTTTCTTCGTAACCGCAAAGATTAAAATTATGTATGCACGTATATCGCGGGCAGAATCACTTTTATGATTGTTCCAAGCTTAACGTGTCGCTTATCAAGGTCATAATACGAAGTGTGATAAAATAATCTCTGTCTTCACAAAACAAAAGAAAAACTACTGTAAATGCAATTTAATCAGAAACCAAGAAAAATGGTACGGCAGCTAAATAATGCGAAGAGTCGTTCGTCACTGTTTATCTTAAATTAATTCTTTTTTTAAATTTGGAATATTCACAATTTTTTACTTGAGATCGTTAGACAACAAATGCACCTGACAACGGAGGCATTGAATTTATTTAATTACGCTTTAATGCGGTAAACACGTTCGGTTATTAACAGCTGGCTCTCTGTCTAAAAAGACCGAGTAAAATAGAAAATCAGCAGACCGCGGAATGCTACTGAGAATTCTAGCAAAACAAGAAGAATTCGCTGAACCCGCTTGCGAACTAGTAATCGGACCGCGATTAACGGTTAACGATGTCCTTTTTCAGTCGCGATAATTACGACCCTGCCTCCAAATTGCATTCCTTATTCGCCGATACGTTGCCTCGCTGAACAGGCAAAACAATTAATTGTATCGATGTTATTTGATTATTCGAAACTCGAGGAATACCTCGTTTCCTCGTAAATTTAAACAATTTTAATAAACCACATTTGTATATTAATTTGTATAAATATAGTAGATAAATAATAATGTTTCAATTATTAAGTGGCAGACTATAAAAAATTAAAACTCGTTTTTCAACGCGTCGCTCCTTTTATGTATCGAACACAACGTTATCCACTAGAAAAAGAGACAATGGCATGAGTAGCTAGACACGCACTGAATATTAAACAATCTTATCCAACCGACAAGTTGCCATCATCAAATTGACATTGTTAAAGAAAAGGCGACACGACACATTAGAGACATTCCATTGTATTATAATTCCACTGAAATATGTCAGTCGAAATCATAAGAAATCGTTAATTAATCAGTCGAAACTTTGTTTGCTTGTAAGTTAAATATTAATGCATAAGATTTATATTAACGGACAGTTAAGTGTACTTTTAGCTTGAAACAGAACTCAGAGAAGCTATTCAATGATAATTAAGGAGAAAAATCTACGTTTCATGCTCAAGTGCAAAAAAGGGCAATATTTAACGAATAATATGAAAAATAATTAAGTTTTAACCATTTTTTCAATGTCTAAAGATTTTCAAAAAACATGAAGTACCTTCATAATATGAATTTCTTGCACTTGAGTTTGTTTAACCTGTTAACCAGCACATCTGCCTAACAAAAATACATATTAAACTAAATTAGTATTATAGGGTGTCCCAGAATCAATTAAATTAATTTACTATAGTTTCACACAGTACTTAATTTTGTGTTAATGTATTGTAAGTGGAGCATCAGAAAACTCTTAAAAAATTGTATATTACCTATATATCATATATTAACATTTCAATCTAAATATTCCAAAGTTATGTCTAAAATAAACTAAAACTTACTATCATATTTCTTTATGTTACGCACATCATTTATGTCAGTATACATGTTACTTAATATCTGTTACGTGATCATGAAATAATTTGGAAAATAATGGATAAATATGAAATTGCAGACATAATAACAATGCGAAGTAAATAGAAAAGTTAACTCGCACGTTTTCGCTGGTTAAAAGGTTAATAGATCCATCTACCAACAATTACCTTCCTTAAAACCGGTACTCCACCAGAAGCGCCGTTCCTCGGCCGATTGTTCGCCCACTCCGAAACGACCGAATCGCAGAATCAGATCGAGCACACGATGCATCACTCGACGCGAGAACGCTCTAAGCCATTCCAGAACCTCCATAATACGAAAGTTTCCGAAAAACGTGCACGCACGACAAACGAGATAAACAATCGAGCTTCTAACTCTCAGCCCGTTACGAGAATCGAGAATCCCGTGTCGACATCACGTAGGACACGGAGGAGATAAGAAGGAAACGATCGAGTGATCGACTGTTGCGTAACGGTGGATAACAATCTTTGGAAAAGCTACGGAACGTAATTTCCCGAGTAAACTTTCCCGGGGTTCGACGACCTTACCAAAACGAGCCTGAGTATCCAAATCATCCAGGCGGAAAGCTTGTTGCGCGCGAGAGTCTCCGACGCGGCGCTCTGGACGCGAACGGTTCATTACTTCCCCGGAAAAGCGAGCATCGTTGATCTTTTTAACGCTCGCGAGGACGTCGATTCGCCGGTTATATCCCGTCTCGACCTTGGCTCGATCGGTCTCTCAATGAATAAGAACCAGCGGAAAGGAGCGAGGAAGAGCGTCTACGGTGGAAGGAACTTGCGGCGTTCGAGGACAAACGGCCGGAGGAAAGACCGCGGAAAGACTGAACTTCCACGAACGAGTCGACTGGACTCAAAGAACATCGCACTGTTTCGTATGTGGATCGCGATCCACGCACCGATGACCACGTTAACTATTTAACGTCCAGTTGTTAAGCGAGTTACACAATGAAGATCAAGCAGCCAGAGATACTCAGGGTAACGTCGAGGTATTCGAATCGACCGGCTAACTGAGCTTCAGTTCTCCAACAACATCCTAAATCAACCTTCGCTTAGGTTACAATAAATAAAATATAATATATAAGTACAAGTTAGAAACAATAAACTGGTAGATTAATGGCCATGAAAATAGAAGTAGTTTAGACCGAAGCATCAAGTAAAAGCAGTTACTTAATACAGTTTCTTGAAATAATCTTTCCTCCTCCTATATAAAGTGCGGAAGCTAACTGTTTACCTACTCTTAATAATAAAATGTAACTTTGCAGCTAATTAACGACAATGCCTGCCGGTGTCATAGAAATAAAGAATTTCAAGTATTCCGCTAATTAAACCGAATGTAAGTACGTACGTCTATCTGGAAAGTATACATCACAGCATTAATTAATACTTGCCATTCTTATTTCATTTTCAAAATTGCTTGAAATTAATGGTCAAACTGTTCCGCTTTTTGCGACTGCTAATTAACTAGCCAACATTCTTTGTAATTCGACTTCTATTATTCAAGTTTCAGTTGTACCTAAGTAAATGGGATTGTGCAAACATAAATTATTGAAAAGACAAGGGAAAGGAGAAGAGAGAGAAAAAGTAATTATGATTCGCTATGTGAAAAGTGCATTACGAATGCAGCGCAAGTGTCAGGCACGCACTGTATTTCGTCGGGCTTTTGAGCTGTCTAACTGAAAAAACTGTACGTATATATTTTACCCGCGATTGGAATGTTATACCGTTATTCCGTTCAAGTTAAACGCGTAGCAGATGAAACGATGATTGGCGAACAACGCGCATAAGCGATTCATGTACGCGAGCCGCATAATATGCAATAAGAGCCGCAAGTACAACTTGGGTATTGGTTTACCTTGTCGAACCCACGACTACAGTGAACGTGAATTTGTGAACTAAAATTCCACCCACGATAATCTTTAAATAATATACGGACGTATAGATTTATAAATATGCTTGTTACGATAATGTCATAAATAAAAAATTATGAATTCTGAAAAAAACGAGGCTGAGTGTTCTGACAATGAGATGAGCTCATGAACTCTTAATTATTAATTACGAGGCTATTGAACGGAGACAATGATAAATTTCTAATTATTAACTTTTAATAATATATGTTGCTTTCATAAAAAATGCCTGTTTTATACATCGTCGATTACTCGAGAAAACTTCGTATTTCCTGTAACTGTAAGCTCGGCGCATTTCACATCCGATTAACGCGCAAAACCTGTAAACTGTGCACTGCCTATCTGACCGGCGACTTTCTACTTTCCTCGCGTCGAATTACCGATGCAACACCAGGAGGTCCGCCAAAGAACCGTGACACCTCTTTTCGTGGAACCGGTTTCGTCCACCGAAATCTGAACGAAAGTGTTCGGCTGATTTTCGAAAGTACATGCAACGCGTTTCATATGAATTTCTTCACTATTTTCTGTGGATTTTGCATACATGTTATAAGTACACGTTTTGCATACAAAGTCATGAAAAAAGATTATTGAGAGATGATTACATTTTTTTCTGTTTTGTGATAATTTATATATATATTATTTAAATATATGTATAAGAGAAGTAACAATGTTACGTAGTGAAACACGAGAATTTGTTTATTGCCTTGTAAGAAAAATTACTGGTTTCATTCACTTTTTAAAGGAGATCGTAATTATACATTGCAAGAGGAAGTTAAAAAATATAGTAAAAAATTAGAGTAGTCGCGAACAAATGACCGGAAATTTAAACCGATCGTATCTGCGATTCTCGTTCTCCTTCTTTCATTCGACGCAATGATCGTCTCAACTCAGGAGGATCGTCTCGCCTAACCGAGGCTATTTCTTCGTTAATTAAAACGGGTTAACGGCCGACGATTTTACACTCTACAACTAGTAAAGTTAGTCTCTTGGCAGCATCATGTCTATTCAATACCTTAGGAATAAATAATAATAAGAAACTTCCTTTTTCCTATTCAGAAATATTCTATAAAAGTTATACCAATTATCTTTTCTCGAGAATAACGACGTGAGTTAAAATTGAAAGGTTTGATAAAAGAAAAATCAATTAGATCAATTAATTGAGAAATTTCATAACTTCAACTGGAAATCATCTAGAAGTACAAGTTATCAATATATGTTCATCAGCACATGTTCACAGTATGAATAGCATAGGCTGACTCAGTTTGTATAAAAAACATGTTCATAGCTCTTCCAAACTGAAATTCACATAATTATTGTAATAGTCATTTAACTATCAGTAATAAAAGTTGTGAGTTCACTTTTTCTTTCATGAAATGATGATTAGAAGAAACTAATATTCTTAAATACAGTAGAATCTCCATTATATGAAATAATTGGGGGGCATATAATAGAACAAGCGATTAGCACTAGAATTAATTATATTTAAAGCAAAATAAAACAAAACGAGCATAATTTGTGTACAGATAATTTCTTATATAAAATACATGATCGTAATATCAATATTGCTTCTTCTTAACAAAATTAAAGAAAGTCTATCTATGAATTCAAAATCTTTTACCAAGTCATATAATTTAGTTAAATATTTTCAACAATTCCATGTTTCCAACTTTTAATACTAGTAATACTTGATTTTGCAACACTATATTTTTCTGATAGAATGTCTTATACATTATTTACTATAGATTAAAGTTCTGCTACAAAGACATATTAGTCTCCCCTAGTGTGAATAATTTTAGACAAATAACTTTCAATACAATGATATTTTATTTTGGTAAATCAAAAAAGGATGAAACGTATAAGAGCAATTTGATCAGATTTCAAAAACGGTTTTGTCTACCGAATAATTTAGCCCTGTCGATGAGTCAATGACCTGAATTGCATCACGACGAAATGCAACTGCAGGCGGCCGCGTGTGCAACAGCACTTGCGATTAACAGCGCGATGCACGCGACATGCATCATAATATGCATATCACGTAGATATTTATACATATGTACGTGCAGCACGGGATCGGTCACGCTGAGATGGGATAACTTCCTTTACTGTATACCAGAGGAGCATAAATTAGCCAGTGTATGGAACGATCAAGAGAGAAAACGAGCGGCGATTAACGGGCAGAAAAAATTGCCGCCACATGAGTATTATAATTAATGAAAACGATATTGTTATTTGCGAAGATCGGACGCGAGATACCGAGATGCCACGGTCAGAATAATAATCTAAAGCGCGTACTCTGTCCAAGATGCCTGGACAAATTTTGGTAGCACCTGTATTTTGTATACATGGATATTCATTACCATAAAGAGGGTGGCGCATTTAAAACAGGTCACCTGAATAACTCACTTGTTTTTTAAAGTAGAGGAAAATATAGTAGACGATATCACACTAATGAAGCATATTTAATCGTGTACAATCCCTGTTAAAATGAATAATATGAAGCATATTTAATCATGTACAATTCCTGTTAAAAATGAAACTGAGACACACTTTACTGCCCCCATAGGTTCGTATATAATGTATAAGTACTTTCAAAGATAACATTATAACAACTAATAAGAGAAAATTAGTACTAATTAAGCAGCGACGCAACTTCGAAAAAACGCAAAACGAAACGACGCAAAGCGAGGTATTGGTGTACTATAATCGTATGAATTTACGATTATGTGTACATATATTTTTCCACGTGTATATAAGTATGTTCACCCTCCGTTTCTTTAAATAGTTAGACATAACTATATGAGCTACGTGAATACCTTAGCTTGAAACAGGTTTGATTGTGAGACTGTTCCGTGATTATCCCGCATTAGACGGGTACGCATCGAAACCGGAAGAGGAGTAACCCATTCACTAGTCGGTAAAAGCTCGTTGGCACCAAAGATGTATTTATACCTAAACGAGGTGCGTCCAGACCAACAAGACCGCGAAGTGGATCTCGCGTTTTCACGTGACATACATATCCGAGATTCGTTCGGTCGTTAGTAACAAGCCTTTTCTGGTCTGGACATTTATAAATAACTAATATATACTGATGAATGTTAGCTCGGTGCATATGAACTGTAGTTTTCTTTAAACATAGTAAATACAGTTTCTGCAGAACATTACATGTTTCATTTAAATAATTTACATACATTATCTCACATACATTATGTATGTACACATGTATGTATCTCTTACATGCGTT
>NW_017163423.1:86153-100584 GCF_001652005.2 Ceratina calcarata | reverse complement strand
GATCTAATCATAAAACAACTACTAAAAAATTTATTTTCACTAGTTCTGTGATTTTCGTATAGTACTGAACCTTAAACGTTTTATAATACCTAATTTCCCTGTTGGTTACCTCCTCAGTCATTTTCGACTTTATTTTCTCTTCGTTATTCCACGAATAGAAGCTGAGGGAGGTCCTCTACCCCCGGTGACCGCATACAGTACATATGTATAGAGTAAGTACTGTCTGGAAAGTCAGTTGGCACAACAATGTATGCATGTACAAAAATGAATAGGTATATATGTACATACATACGACGAGTTATGAGCTTGCAAAGGCGAGAGGGCACGATTTTCGAGCGACGTGCCTTCAACGAGAAAGCTCACCGACGCGCAGATCAGTTTTAATTCGTGGAAACAACGTTACAGAGGGTTGAATGTTTATCCGCAAGTTTTGCGAAAACCAGCACACAGGATGAAAAGGTACAAAGGGCCATAGAAGTAACGGGGAATTATTTTGAAATTTCCTGTTTTATTACTACCTAGCTTCGACATGTACTATAAACTTCCGCTTTTTGCATTGAAATACTAATTTTACTGGTATCGAATACAATAAAACGTCGATTATCTGAATTATATCAATCTAAAGAGAACGAAAAATAGATTGAAAAAATACTCGTAATTGTAAAGTAACGTTATGAGCTACCAGAACGTGTAAAACACTTAAGGTATGTCTTGGGCTTGAGACTTAATTATTGACAGGATGTATCAATTAATCATTTTTTCCCCGAGTTCTTTCGACGTGCATTTCCTAATCCTGTTGTGTTTCCGTGTTCAAATCTAATATTATTTAAATGTTCACAGGATATCAAACTATGAGTGATGATTAATTTCCAATTGATTTACGACGAGTTTCACAAATTTCATTCTCTCAGATTGATTATCTGAAAAATCACATATCTGGATAATCGACGTCCTATCGTATTACTAATCGAACAAGGAAATGCAAAAGGGAACGCGATTGCGTAACTGAAAGACAAATTGTTGGTACAGACTATAACTTGAAGTTGTATGAGCATATACCTAACACCTTAGCTTATCCTTAGCGAAACAAAGTTATAATGCTTGCAAAGCGTGGCCGAAGTACGAAGAATACGATGTTCGCCCACCCACACGCACCCACGCTAACCATTTGCACACGATACAGGTAATTTCGAAAGTTGAAGGTGATCCTCTACAGTTGGTAGCACACTCCGATGAGGGAACCGATCGGATATGATTCCCATTTTCCATCAATTTACATAGATTATCTTTAAGAAAAGATACGAGCAATGTTCAATATTATTTGACCTTACTGTGTAAAAGCAAATACTTTGTACCCAGGCAAAACTTTTGACAAGTTAATTAGAAGAAATTATTCACATTTGATTTTTCTAAAATATTTCGATTTCTCTACACAGTAGAAGAGTGAATAGTGCTGTTCAAAGGTTTTCAATTTTTTCTATAATTCTAATATATAAAGAAAACACTTTGGACATACACGACTCATCTTTACGCAATTCGTGTGAAAAAAGATTTATATTGTAAAGGTTAAATAAATGATGAAGTATAATGCATGAGGGTAGTGGATATGCTCGTGTTGTCAGAAATGAATAAAAACCAATGGAAAGCGTTGATCAGGCTTACCATACAAGGAAGCGGTTGGTTCTCACATTTCGATCCGCCTACAAGGATTACAAAGGTCTCACGGTGAGAGTAATCGAGAATAAAATTCCTGAATGCTTAATTCCTTCTATCTCACGAAACGATAACTCATTTCATCGTTCAGGAACGAGCACTTCCAGTATTCATTATACTTGGTATCATAAATACAAAATCGGTACAAAATTTACTGTATATGTGTGCAAAATTTATATTAGGACTCATGAACACTTGTCTCAAGGTCATCATTAAAAAGGAAAAAAAGTGATGAAAAATTTCCAGACTCACATATGAAGACACAAATGGAAAGAAAAAATTAGAATTGAAGGGGAAAAGTCAAAGGTTGGAAATGCTTGCGAATGTGCATAATTTTATGATCTTGGTACTGATTGATGACAAAGAAGACGGTTAGATTTAATAGATACTACGCTTAATTAAAGAAGGGTTGCAGTAAAAATTATAGTAATAAGAGGTACTCCAGGAATGCACCCTATCATCATTCATAATCGCATCCGTCATTCGATGCTTTAATTAACTCGGTAGAAGTATTCATTTAAATTCCTTGCAACCGGTACAGCTACAATGTACATTATGTACATACAATTTAATTATCTTATTTATAAAACTATAGCAATTTCCCGTAACGAAAATCTTAACTAATAAGCAACAGTAGGTGGTCAAACGTCATTCCGAACCTACGCGTGCACAACAGTCCACGCAAAATCGAAAGGAAGTTCGCGCAGAAACCGAGAAGCTCCCGAACGCTTACGTAGTGTATTAATTAGGATTAGGTGGAAAGAAAATTTCATTTCAAATAATAAAACTTCTATTTTTAAATTGAAAAGTACACGTTTACTCATCTTAATTTTATTTGGAGAATGAACTTGCTTTTATAAGATCAAAAGACTACAAGTGTAACAAGGAAAAAGATGGCTAACGTCCAAGCATATAAATGTGTGCATAACATTAATTGAAAGTTCTTTTACTTTTATCTAAATATACATTTAATATACGAGGTATTTTACGGATTAAAGTTTTAGGAAATTAAACACTGAGACTGACAGGAATCTCTTACTGTTCTTACAATTGGAAATCTCATAATCGTTCTAAATAGAGTATGTAACTTTAACGAAAAAGAAAGACGGAATCAAGGGGAGTACCTATTCTTGGACCTCCGATCATCTTGACTAGACTCTAGACGAGGATAGCTAAAATGCTGGCGAAACGTCAAAATCAATTTCCAAACGGACGTGGCATACAAGAGTTCCTCCCAGCTCTCACTATTGTGGAAACTCGAAGTTCAGAAGAAATATACGATCATAGACATCTATGATGCAGTATTATTTATTACTAAATTAGAAGACATCCTGTCAATTCTGTGATTTAATTACAAGTAAAAGAATCTGTAAATGTATTATTTAATTTCATATAATTTCGGAAGTACGAATAGCATTGTGAAGAGATTTATTTCGTTGTCACTTCGTTCGCATAGGTAGTTTCATTCAAACTTCGTGTCGCGAAGATTTACGATGAGCTTGGCCAAAACATCATTCGATAAGAGGAGCTACCATGAGGGATAGTAATCGCATGTGTAATCTCGAGGTCCATATAATCTCGTGACTTACGTAAATGGTTGTGACGGTCGCATTTCTAACCATATCTCTGACGTCGTCTATTTCACGTCTGGACGTTCCAGGCACCGCGGTAGGCGCTAACATTACTTCGCTTGCCATCACACAATTATTTATCTTTATCCTATTCCTTGTCACTGGAAACACTCCTGCACATAACACATGTCAACACTTTCCAAAAGCTCATTCCACACTGATTGAAAGCTAATTAAAACAGACAGTGATGGACAAAAGTAAATTGGTTTATCGCGTGATAATTATATTAATAAAAATTCAATAGAATTTAATAAAGAATGTCAGTTAAAGATACAAAATAAATCCTTTGGAGTCAAAGTTAATTTAGATAGAAAATAAAAGATCAATTATTATTCAAGGGAAGCTATTCCAAACTAAAAATACTTCTGCTTATCATTGCAGCTTGCAAATATTTTATATAGAACCATTAAGTGAGTAGATTTTTCACGTTGGTATATGGAAAATACATTTGTATTCGTCTTAAAGAAATGCTAGATTTATGATTGAAGATAAAGCACGACTAAGTCCAATATAAAAAGTATAAATGTAAAAAGAATACATTGAATATTTGTCGAATGGAATCTCGTGCATTGTGATTCTGAATTCCAATTGTAACAAAAACGCGTTTCTGTCTTCTCAATGTAATAACGGCTTGAATCAAATTTCGCGTGGCAGCGAGCCAGAGACTGATTTTAATGCAATCGTCCTTTCGAATATGATTCTACAGCGGCGGCGAATAAAAAAATACTGTGCTTCTATCTGTCATCGCTTTCTTATCAACGATGCTTGCAACCTAATCTAACTGCGATTAATCACGAACATAACGAAACCAGATGTAAAGATCACTTTGAACAAACACAATTCCATAACCGTTGTTTCCACTGAACTACATATATGAAGTTCTTCACATATTTAGAAATCAGAAAAAACCAGAAACAGAAACATCATCACAACTCTGACTGACACATACCGCCGAATTTTGCTTAATAAAAATTCCAATCACTATCAGAATGTAATAACGATGAAAATCGTATAATTTCTGAGGTATTCACGATGCAAGCACACTATTCCCATTTTTGATGAGAAACCACGCTTCTAATCGTGTCTGCGGTGAAATCGGTGGACCATTAATCAGCGTGGCAAACGCTGAAGCCGGTGAGGAACGGGACCGACCGCGAATGCCAGAAGTGTTCCGAGTTTGGAACGAGACTAGAAGCGGTACGTGGCTTCATTTTGTCTCTCGGTGCACGCTCGGCCTACAGACAAGGGAAGAGCGAAAGAGAGTGCGAGTGTGCGTTTGTTTCAAGCATCTCGTGCATGTGCGCATGGGTATTACTCGATGGTAGTAGATGCATGAGTCAGCTGATGTGGTCTCAACTCTAAATCTCGTGTCGCCGCGCGAGTCTGATCATTACAGGGCAGTGCATTCGCAGAAATCTATCGTCGTTCTCTTACAGAATCACTGCAAAAAGTTATACACGTTTTAAGTATAATTTATTCTCTGATTTTGTTATATAGCTACTTGCGCTAGAAGTACATTTTAATCGGAATACGATAAAATCGAAATAAAAATACTATAAACAAACCAGTTTGTGCATTACGAAGCTCTCTAGATTTCGCGAACGGAATAAGTTAATTATAGAGCTTACCAGGTTCCTCGGTAGCAGAGTAACTAATTACAATTTACACGGAAGAGAGCTTAGTAAGGTCAAGTATAAAAAAGAACAGCAACTGACGCTTATTCTCTAACTTTGATTCACAGTGAGAAACATGTGTATTTCTATTAACTCCAGAACAGTGTGAATCTACAAAGAAGGGGCTGAACAGATGTAGTTTCTGTTAACCGAAAGCCATACAATTCTGAAGCTTGCTTTCTACAGTAAGTCAGCTATCGGAAGAGGAAAACTCGTGTCGTGTTAACGGTTCAATGACTATTAGAAATTAAGGAACCATTCTATTTTCTTGTTTATGAATAGTATTCGATATAACAAATATTATACTGATAAATACGTGCATAAATGTGGTTGACATTCTTATTCATGAATTCACCAATTTATGCGGGAAATGTACCAAAATATATTCGTCCGACTATGACAAGCGATTTTAACAAGATGATTCACCGTGACACGTAATCCGGCAAATGCAATAATTGACAAGTTGAACGGTGAGTGCTCAAGCTGGAAATCATAAATTAAGATTTCATCCGGTTCGTATTTCGTAGTAACAGATAGGAGTTTAGCGCCGAACTACCAAATCTCTCGTAATTAAAATTTCATTGCTATTTGANCCTTTTATACTCAAGTCATCAAACATTCTCCAAAATAATGCTGTCCAATTTTTGCTACTATTTTTTCACGTAAAATGTATTTATTTATGTCGCTCTCTCTTATACCAGTTGTTGCACGACACCCTGTAGATTACCAGCAGTATACTCGAATGAATACGTGCGTAAGCACGTAAAACAGTGAGTTATTGTTGACAATCGTTCCTGCCCTTGAGAATTGCATTATACAATCGCTCACAATAATGACTGTCCCGCCATCGTTCTGTAAGAATGAGGTCAACGATGGTAATTAAAAAACACTTATCAACGTGTCAATATTCAATGAGTTCACGAGCTCATAGAAAATTGTTACTCCCACGATTTTGTCTACATTAATTTTTTAACAACGATTACAGATTCGTAATATTTAAATAAAAATAAGAAGATTGTATGGTAGATGAAATTTCGATCAGGTATAGATTAGAGCGAAAATTGATGAAAAATCTGTCTGAACCTGACAAATTATGTCGATTCAATTTGACAGAGGCTCTGGTGAACATTGCGAATAGACGTATACAACAGAACAAGACTAAAAACAATGCGAACCAGTATCCAAACGCCTCCACTATTTACGAGTTTTCCATGACGCCGTGTTCTCGCTTTCGCCTCCGCTACCCACGCTACCTTCGACTTCTTATTTTTTCTCGTCACGGTTTACTGGATTTCGAAATTGGAAAGAAAGGCGAAGTTCGTAGTGACTGCATAGCGCGATCTTACTTAGTCAAAAACATAATTCTTACACTGAACATCACATCATACAGACACAAAACATGAAGTTCCACATTTTATAATAATCTAATGTAATTCTTTATTTTTAAAATTATTTTAACCCAACGGCTTCTTAAAAATAGGAAAGCGAAGAACGTATACAGGGTGTCCCAGTTTTAAACGATTAAACTTTTATGTTCGATGAGCAGAAAGAAGAAAAAAATTGTTACATAAATAGGTCTACAAACGTGTTATCAAAAAGTCAAACTTATCAATTCAATTCAGCTCTTCATTTCTATTTCAACATACCACACAGACATCTTTCGAATACTAAGTTTGTTACTTCTGTTCATTTCATGTTTAATCTCACTTCAAGCTTAAATGCAATGAATCCTATGTATGAGTGCTTGTCTCGAATTAATCTCATGTGATAAACTAACGCTTTTATTATTCTGAGTTCTCATGTTACTTCTGTAATTATTTTTTAAAGCCTATATTTGTATAACATTTTTTCTGTATCTCTACTCATAGAACACTGGTTTGATTATTTAAAATTGCGACATTCTGTATGACATGAAAATATGTATCCATGTAATAGTACATTTATGAATGATACGATATACTCCAGCATACAGTTAACTGATTTGAAACTTATGAACGGTAGTGTACATTGCGAATGTCTCGATTACCCTAAAAGGTGTCGTCAAGGTGCGCCGCTTGGATTTTCCCTTTGGAAAAAAGACGGCTCGTCAGAGGCTGACCGTGGAGGCGAATGCAAACGTACCGGAAAAGCCTGAACTATAAGGTAAGACACCTGTGTAAGTACGTAGTACTAGCCTAGAGAGTATACCGGTCGTGACCAAACACGATCGATCTTTCAAGATCATTGGCGCAAACACAGCTTTATTTAGACCCGGCGAGTCCACTGACACCGACCGTTCGCAATTAACCCTTCCTATCCGTATTTTAATTCTCTTCACAAAATAGTTTCACAGTTCAATTTAGATTATTCCATCAATTTAAAAGGACGGCTATATATACTTCAATTTCCTATCTCTCTGTCTCCAAAAGTCTTGAAATACTGCTGTATACCTAAATCTTATTTAGTATTCTCTTCACTTTTGCCTTAGTTCTCTTAACATCACTGTTAAAATCTCTTTTTCTATTCTTTCAAATATTTTCACAGTACTTATGTTAAAATCCTTACTTAACATCGCTTTAATCCTACTCTCTGGGAGTATCATGTACCCATCTCCCAGCTACTTCACATCCCTTTAACAAGTATTTAAACGTAGTCCATCCTCTTTACATTTCTTCTTCTCTTCCTCTAACTAGTAAAAATTTACGCTTTATACGTTCCCACAATCTCGCTAACTTCCTCATATACCTATCCTTCTTCTCTTTTCAAAGTATCTTGGAGGGCTACTTCTGCAAATATCCTTGTATCAGGGGTTGTAACTCGAATTTTCTATTTTACTTATCGTCTGACGAGCAACTTATACGTAAAAAGTTAAATAATAAAATATTTAAGAACTAATGACTATTTGTGCGAATCGTATATTCGAATGCATCATAACATTCCAGTGTCTAAATCTCGTGCACGGAATATGTAAAATGAATTAGTCAAACGCGAGCGTAAAAAAATATTCGGAAAATAAATGGCGAAGACTATTTATAGAAGACGTAGGATGAATACGTTCGGAGCTCTCAACCAAGTCGTTCGACCGTGCGAAGCGGCGATGATGCTCACTCGAACGATACCTATGTACATACTGGTTTCCTTAAGTTTATTTTCAAAAATCGTGTCAGCTATAGCGAGGGACAAAACTGAATCGATAAAAATTTTATCGAAAATAATCGTCAAAAACATTATAATTTAATGATACATCAAAATAATGTTAATTTTGTTCCATTCAGTTTTTCATTCATAGCTTTTCGTTAATATAAAAATAAAAGAGAAAAGTGATTAAACTGTATCGTAAGAGATCGCACACTTGTGTTCAAATTATTACTTTCCCTTTAAAAGCAGTTTCCGAGACAAAGCACTTTTTAAATGCGACGCAGAATTTAGCGACACGCCTTAAACCAGCTACCTATGCATTATACGTTGTTTCCGCAACATTAATCTGCGGAAACGATTTGAGACATACAAAGATTTCTCAATTATTATTCGATCATAAACACTGATCTTCCATTATATCAACAGCTGTGCATATTAGTATAATTACAGCTGATAATGGGTAATAAAAAATTTTCAACATCTATATTTAATCTGAATTTATATAATATGCACGTATGTGTGACAAATAGTATTAAAAAAGCAATACATATAATATATGTATAAACATGTAACTCAGTGGAGTCTGAATCACAGACACATAGACAACTTGCAGTACGTTTGTGTAAATCCACGTTCCGCCACATATGAAACTAATATTTAATTTTCCTCTTTTTATTAATTTCATTCGTCGTTTCAATTCATCAATTAATTAGAAAATATTTTACGAAAACGAATCTGTAAATTATATTAACTTCCTATTTACACGTACATATCACTATGTTCGAAATAAAAGAGAAAAGAATGATCGCTTGGCAAAGTTTCGTTACCGTCTACTTGCCGCAGCATTTAAATTTCTGACACCTTTTTGCAAAAGAATACAGTTGTTCGCCTGGGCAGAAGCCAAGCTTGACCATCGACAACGAGGTCACTATGATGCCTACATATCGATTGTTTATTGGTAGAGATTTATGCAGACAATCGCTTGCCAAAGCTAACGGTGTAAATGAAACTGTGAATAGTATAAAACAAGAGTTGGAAACAATTATGATATCGGCTGTTGGAAATGGAGAACCGAAAATGTGTCGTACCTGTCGCCAAGTATATCGGTTATAGTTTCAGAACAGTAGAACCGATATTGCTCCTGCAATTCAGTTATACATGGTTGCACTCTACGATTCTGCCGATAGTGAGTACACAAGTAATCTATAAGTGAGGATAACGATAGCTATAAGCCGCTTGTTTATATTACTGATAGATAAAAAGGTTCACTAGCCTGAGTGGCCTTAGCTCATTGTCAGTAATGCAAATCGGTAATCGCGTCGTCGCCTTTCAACTTGAATATAGAATCCATATAATTTCGCTTTCTTAGAACCGAAGTAGAAAGTAATAGGATCCAGAAATTCAATAATTTTAGTAATTTTATACATAACCGTTTCAATCCCCGTAGATAATGCATATTTGTTACATAAACAACAATGATATGAGTAAATATATATCCAGAATGCAATAAGCAACTACAATTTGCTCCAAGGAGATAAAGTCCGATAAAATATAATAAATACTATTACTGTTTCCTGATTTCGTTTCATGAAAAGACTTCTATAAAAGGATCTCTATTCACCCACCCATCACTTATTTTCGTCGCATTGCCTTTCATGTGCGCGCGTACATTGCAATATATTGGGTTACTGGGTTACGCAGGCACGATGAATTGATTAGAATTGCATCTCGCGGTGATGCCATACAATGTATGTGCAAAATAATAAGAGAGAAATTATATTTAAGATTATACATTATTACGATGAAAAATCTAAATAAGTTCTGTAACATGTATTCGTGTCACATAAAAATTAGTGCATGTGGCATGCTTTTATACAAATATCAACTAACGTATTGTATATATAATTCCCGTTTTAATTACGCCAGTCCACATTATTTCATGTGCTTTTACCAAGGACTAATAAATGTGTAATTATGTGTGTTTACGCATTTTAAAATTCACCGTAAGTTTTGCTAATAAAAAATAAAATAGAATATCATATTACTCTGGAAATAAATTATCTTGGCATAGTAAAATCGTACGAGTTTTCCAGGAAGGTAACATTTGTGTACCGCGTTTCCGAGGACCAGTTTCTCGCGGTTCTTCATTCGAATTCAACGAGAGTGGCGTAAGCGTAATTAAACGGATAATTACCAGAGCCCGTCACAATTCCAGGAGATCCAGGTGTACCGTGCCAAAAAAAGTACCCCGTAGAAAGAGACGGTTTTTACGTGTAGGTATACTGCCGACCAAAAGTATTTTTTAACAAACTATTTATCGACTCTCAAACAATTTGAAAAATTATTGCTTGAGCCTAAACTTCAATAATATGTAAATTTTCTTCAAAAGAATTCAGGTCATATTATCGTAGAAGTACAGATAAAACGTGAAGCTTCATGTACTTGTAAGCACAATAATAGAAACATTTAATTTTGAATAATTTATGCAAATGAGCAAATGCTTTATCCACGTATTACTAATAAATTAGATGAACATTTGTGTTGCATGATTGTATAATCAATAGATACACATCAACTTTGAAGATGCGTTCGTTAAATCACACAAATCATTATATCTTTTATTAATTAGTCGTACTAATACTTATAGACGACAGTGTACATGCGGGGAACCTCGTTTTACCGCGCAATAAATAACTTCGTGTACAGGAAACGAAAGCCATATTCGTCATAGCTTCACCGCTCAAGAATAGCGTTGGAAATGTTCTTTAAACAGAACGTATGTTACCAATTTTATATTTACGAATAAGCTAAAATATTTTCTGTCCATGTATCAATCATTTGATTGTCGTTTATTATTATGAAAGAATAAATGGTGGAAAATTAGTCGCATAAGTTAAAGAAAATAAGGCAGAGGTTGATTAAACAAATTGTATAGATTCTAACTGTCAAGAGAGGATGATTTGTTAAAGAGCTCGTTCATCAAACTCTACAGAGTAAATTATAGTTTAATTATTAAATTGAAGTGTGATACACGATTATGTGCTTGAAGATACGAGACGTTTTATGGAGATATCTTTTGATATATTTTTGGTCACACACGATATTCTCTTATCAAGTTTAATCATTCGATTCATAACGATTAAATCAATAGCAACTTGAAGGAAATCGTGTTCGCACTTAGTACCGTTACAAAAAATTTGGCTAATTAACGATACTAATTGCACAGTAGATCGCGAACAATCATCTTGAATTTAAATAACGATTTGCACGTAAATATTCGTGTAATAATATCAGTTAGCTTTCCTCATAAATACTAGAAATAGAGAAATCTATTGCGTATACGAATGATTCATAACACAGAGGTCAGACATACATTCTTCTTCTTGACACAATTGATGAACTGATCTATCGTCATTAAGAGAAGACTTTTATAATAGTAAAATGCTCATGCGAAAATATCATCCTTATAGAGTTATTGTAACTCTAATAGTATATGTATAATATTTAAATAATTTGTTTCATTGTATCAGTGTTGTAAAATACTGAATCAATATTGGAAACAATGCTCAAATCTTACAGGGCACTATGTATATGTATAACGAAACTGTCAGTATGTGAATTACTCGATAAGAACGCATTGCAACGGTTGGATTAGATGTATGATTTGTATTTAAATGCATCCACATATTTTAATTGATGCCTGTTCGTAAAATGTAGAAAGAGTATTTGTAGACTAACCTGACGGGAATCGTAGGTGTCAGCGATGTGTTCGGCTTCAGCTCCGCCGTGATGCTGCTCACCGGCAGGTCCTTTACGTCGATCGTCACTCGCGTTACGATCCATCTCGTCGAAACCATGGACGACCGTATCGGATATGTCGTCGCACGTCCGATCCTTAGCCGTCAGGGCAGATTCCTCGGTTTTGCCCTTGCCGAAAAGGCGCGAGATCGTATTCCACATTCAACGAAAACACATCAGCGACAAATGCAACGACGATCCGTCTTTTGAACGAGTCCTTGTTCTTGTCATAGCCGGCGAGACGATACGTTCGAAACGAAAATCTCTCGCGTCGCTCTACACGTGCGTGCGTACGTAAGTATGCAGGGACACCTTCGTCACAGGATCATCGAATGCACTGGCGAACAGTTGAACAGTTCGAACGCTCCATACGAGGAACGCGAAGGTTAGGTGGCCAAGTCGAGACCACCGAGTTTTATCCGGGAGATCAGATCAGAGTCAGAGGATCGGTGTACCCGTTTATATACAATCGACCATTGGGCCTGTTTCGTAGAATCCGATTGCTGTGTTTAGACAACGTGAAGGTTAGGTGACACGAACACCTTTGAATTTCCGTTCCAGAGTAAGGTTAGAGTGTACGTGTTGAGAGAAGTACCGCGTATCGGCCGCGAGCGAATTACTCACGTCTCGTCTTCAATTTTCACTTCATTCAATCACGATATCACTCGCGTGCGCTGGTTAAAAAAATTCGGGATGAGTAAATTTAAATGATCACAGGCTACTTTATGGCTCGTGCCGGAGTGCACGCTATGTTGTGAAGCGGTCAGCAGCGCAGTTAAGCAAGTCGCGGTCGGAATGATTGCCGGCCCACGATAAGGTGTTGCAAAGGACGAAAAACAGATGTTATAACAACTCGAGTAATGATATTCCGCGACGTTGCGTTCATCGAGGACTCCGCTATTTTTGTCGGCGATTCTTCTCGCGCGTTCCACGCTCGTCGAGCAATGTGCGAGCTTCTCTTATCGATTTTGCACGAAACAGTCGAAAAACCGGATAACCGGCGTTGAATTCAACTTTAGAAAATCGGTATATATTCAGCGAGGCTCGGGATATGGTCTCAGCTTATTCGAGAGGTGTCTCCGATGAACGATTCTCTCGATGGGTGTTGCAAAAATGTTATTGGCACCTGTAAAAGGGGCGTACCACGGCACAAGTATTTCGTTGAAGCGAATACGCCAATACACATATTCTTCCTCCAGCGTCCGAATTGATTCTCAGCTGGCGTCTCCTTTTCCTGACATTCCTACGTCTGATTTAACCTGTGGTCCAGATATCCAGGCACTCTCGTTGACAGCGGCAAACGAAAGTACACACGAGAAGAGTAGGTCGTACACAGCACAGCACACAGCCCTCGCAGTAGCACCACCGAAAACGTTGCTCTTACAGGGTCGTGACTATCCGTGTACACCGCGTAACGCACGATAATCACAATCCTGCGTTTCGATGCACGCAAATACTCGAATAGGAAACACTGTCAGCACGAAAAATCATCATCTCGCACGAACATCAAGTCCACGGCACGTTCGCCGTCCATCGTGAAAAACGATCATCGATTCGATGCGAGATTTTATCGTTCGGTTCAGCAATGTATCGAAACGCGTTCGAGATAAGACCGCCATGTTGTTTTTGATCGATTCGAATATGACTCGAATTCGCGAGAAACGATACGCGGTTTTTTAAAAACGGCAGCAAGAACGAGATTAATTACATATTTATAGTTGTTATATCATTGCTCTCGTTGCCATCCTTTTTGCGGACCATCAATGCTTTTTATTATTCTTGACTTAAAATTAAGATGAACACAGGCTGTGCATGTAATGAGATTTTTGTATGCAATCTTGAAATCCTAACGTTATGAGCGCGTCATTACATGTTCATTACCATTAGTTTTATGTAATTCGTAATTTCTGAAATACTCGTCAGAAGATGAAAAAAAGACAATTGATGAAAACTGAATATTCTCAATAGAAATATATATACATGTATATGTATATGCTTCATATGATTCCCTGCAGTTCACAGTTTCTGTCTCATTATCGGGGTCGAAGAGTCTCGATGTTTTCGTAGATCCATTTATAATATATTAATTGATGATACAGTCTCTTGGGCAGGAGAAGCGTGCAATATGTTAATGTAATCAAGGGTAAGACAGTGACCCGAATCCCTTTTTCTTAATTCCGTGTGTATCAGAATTTTTTCATAACACGCTCCTGTATGCACCGAGATCTCGATACGGTCGGTTCAGGTCGGTTCAGCATCGACGAGTGTTTTGCTTTCTGGTTCTTACTTCGGTGCCAATATATTCTAGAGGGCGTCAAAAGTTGCCGACTTTGTCGTGCAAGTATTGTAGACGAGCATTATGTATAATCGGATGAAATTCGAATAATATGAAAAGCCTCTAAGAGTAAACGCGAGCAAAATTGATTGTCTAAAACTTGCCTAAATGAACATCTATTGAAATTAATTTCCTCTGTTTCTTATTTATTTATCTCTAATTTA
>NW_017163423.1:77902-85727 GCF_001652005.2 Ceratina calcarata | reverse complement strand
ACTGCGAAGATCTTTTTTCATTCATCTGTATAATACCAATTGCTGTTAATATTGCGAATTATAGAAGAACGTTTGGTCTCAAATTCCTTTTCTTTTTATAATGCAGGGAAAATCTTTCAAAGATACCCGCCCTCTCGGGGGGTGGACCGGTTTCTTCCTCATTATTATTTGTTAATTTTTTCTTAAATAAGCTTCTCTCGCAATTCAGTTTTACTTCCAAAATTGCCACTGCAGTTAATAATGATAAATCATAATTAAATAAATGTTTTCTTAATATTCAGTATATCTATTTATCATTTATGTAACAATTATATTATACGGCAGTTTATACAATTATTTCAATGACTGAGTATACAATGTGTACAATATTTGGTTCTATAGAAAGAAATTCAGTTAACAATTATTTTGCGTTCATTATGGTAACTATTGAATGTCCTAAAGTGAATAAACTAAGCTTTGGGGAGGTGGTCTCCTTGTGCGTGGAAGCCAGTTTCGTCGGCGACGTAATTGACGGTGTACGCAACGTTGGTTTCCGGATCGACGTAGGAGAAAGTTCCACGAACTTTTAAGAATTGACCGTCACTTCCTCCTTCGACTACCTCGGCAGACTCTTGCTTGGCTTGTCCATCAGACAGTTGATAGCCGTAATTGTATCCGCCGACACCAATGTTGTCGGAGAGGTCTTGTTTGACGACGACTGTTTCTTGATTAGCTCCATGAACAACTCCTTGAGGAGCTGCGTAAGAGATCGCAATGAAAGCGAATAATGCAATAATCTGAAAAATCGAATAAGATCATTAATTCAAATGATTTAAATAACAATAATTATATTGTAATGTTCACATTAAAACAGATAAAATTAGTTGGAATTAAAAATCTAATGGATAAAATTAAAAAATATTGTTTTTCTAAATGTTAAAGAAACATAAAAGATTTTATCATTCTACAATTCTTCTAAAGATTATGTTTGTATGATAGAATTCATAATGAAAATTGATATACCCAGCTACTGTGATACGTACGATTTTCATATTGGAGTTCGTGTGTACGTTTAATTTCAGTTGAAAGACTGATGCCGATACTGGGAACCGTCCCGTATTTTATAGTGGTCCTCCTGCCTAAAATCACACGGCTCCACTATAATTTTACCTTTCACCTTTTCTTCCTTCCTGACCTTCAGTAATGTTCGTCAAATTTGAAGATTTCAACTTGGTTTATGATATTCGGCACGAGACTTCCTTGGGAAACTGCTATGATAATTTAAATAGATTTTTTAAATTAACTTCGTGATATTTTTAGAAAATAAAATATTGCAACTTCTNTGCACGTACAATAACTTGTTAAGAGATAGTGAAATTAATTTCTGTAATCTACAATAAAAATATTAATATCATTTAATAGTTTTTCTTATACTATCATAAAATTTCTGTATTTATAAGCTTATTTGAAGATCTGTTGATTCATATACGATATAATACGTATCGCTGTTGGAAAGCAATTTGGTTGTAAATTCCAAATTATAGAAAATTCATTTCTTACGTCATTTTTCTTAATTCTTTTTTACGTCAGATCGTGTATATCTCATAAACATACAATGAAGGTAAGGACTGAACACTAGTTCACAACTACTGTTATTTGCTATAAATTAAAAAAAAATAATGAGCTAAACTCACTATCATTTCCGTTTCGTGATATCGTAAATTCTAAAGAAATATCTTTTGCAGCATTTATACTACCCGAAGATTTTATGTCGCTAACAATTATATGTTTGCCATCTTTACTTTTTTATTATAAGTCCTTTCCAGTGCCGATATGTTCTACTAAATTGTGATTTAGACTCCAAAAAATGTATTTTTATTGATAATTTTTATTCTTTATATGAACAATAAAACTATATTGTGTTTTATTAGAACACAGTTCAATTTTCTTTATAAGTTTATTTTATGTTGGGTGCGAATATATTTTATTGAAAAAGTTCCATGGTAAAAAATGATATTGAACGACAACACAATTCTGTTGTGCTTATTAATAAGCTTAGTTAAGTTATATACAGTTGTCAAATACATGTACTAGAGATCATGTAACTTCAATTTTCTTATGTATAATTCTAAACTATTAAGTATTTAGAATTGTCTGTACAAGTATCACTGATTGTTGTATGTAGCGAATTTTTGTTTAGATTCACAATCAATTACAATGAACTTAATTTGATTTTTAACACACTGTTAACGAAAAGTACGAGTTGTTATCATACTTTTTTCAATTCAAATTCGCGTCATCTATCTATATTTCTTTATTGAAAATCTTTTATTGATTTCGTTGAATAAAATTTTTCTTGTACATTTTTTCAACGTCATATTTTCCAAAAATTTATGGGAGATTCGACCCATTTCACAGTATACATCAGCAATGTTATAAAAATTTAGTGCTTTATGACAATAAATATAATTCAGCGAAGAGTTAATAAAAGTAGACTGATTATGAGCTGCCGCTGTGATTCTCACATCAGCTCGTTAATTCAAGTGGGATGGTAAGGTAAGGAGAGCAGAACGAACGTACGAAATATATTGTTCTTAAAAGTGAGACATTTATTTAAAGCTAACAAGTGTGTACAATTTAGTGGGGGAGGTGTTCGCCCTGTGGTTGGTAACCATTCTCATCAGCGATATAGTTGACGGTGAATTTAACGTTGGTTTCAGGGTCAACGTAAGAGTAAGTGCCACGGACAACAAGATGCTCGTTCTCGGTTCCTTGATTAATCAGTTCGGCGCTTTCCTGATGGGACTGGCCGTTGGAAAGCTCGTAGCCATACTGGTACCCATCCACGCCTATGTTGTCAAGGGGTGTCTCTTTGACTAACAACACGTTGTCGTGTGGAACTTTATTTTGAGGTGGAGCGGCATAGGCAACGGCGGCAACGAAAGCCAAAGCGACGATCTGTAATATATTAGAAAATTGTATTAATATGAATGATACTTGAACGAAGTCGTGTAATTAAATGTAAATCATGAATGAATTGTCGATGATGAATAAAATGCCTGCTATATCGCTAATGTAAAAGCTGTAATTATATATTTGAAGAAGTTCGTATGATCATTCCCCACTGCACTCGAATAATCTTATTCTATACGATTTTAATTGTTTTATTAAATAATAATGTGAAATTTTTTTAAAATTAATATTAAGAAAATAATAAATATTTAGTAGTGTTTCAGATATATCTACAGCATAAAATAGTTTAAATAGTCACTGTCTTTCGGTTATGGGAACACCGGAACTCTGCAGTCAATGATTTTATATAAATATCGTACTTCCATCTCTAGTTATTAATAATATAGCAATAATTGCATGATGCTAGTTGCGAGAATTGTAAATTTCAACAATTTCTATAGTTTTGAAAATTCACTAATATAGGAAAATTTTTAATTCGTATTATAAGTAAAAGAGGTTCTATAATGAATCACGATGCACACTTGATATCCTTAGGAAGAAATGTCGTTAGTAAACAAAGAAGGCACGCACCAGCTTCATGATTGTTTAAATTGGATTGAAACTTTCTCGGAGCGTCGAGGATGAGACAGGTGTTGACCTGAGATGAGCTAGATCACTTTACTGATTCGATGGTGATCCACGGGACCATTATATACTCGGATTTCCAAATGAATTTTGCCCCCTCCATGGGCACTGGCTACCCAAAATTCTTCGGCGAAGATGTCGAAATCCCCCGTATGGCATTGGCTGGCTCTCAGTGGTAGAACGATAACCGACAAAGGATGAGGCGGTGAATGTCAGCCAAGAATTCAAGGAAGAGTCGCCACGAGCGAAAATCGCATGCGGTTTCACCGTAGTCTCGCGTGGATCTTCGTTCGGCTTACCAAACTTGGATGGAACAATGGACGAGATCAGAAAATCCACAAGAATGATATATGGGGTTTAAGCTTCACCTCGCAGGAGTTGACGCGGAGTAACGAACATAATCATGTCATGAGGAAGAACATGAATTTGAACATGACGTAAGATGAAAAATTTACGAGTTCAGCAATGGTGAGATGCAGACGTGAAATTCTGATTCGAAGAAATAAGAACATTAAAAAATTTCCCTAATTAAGCAAGGATTAATAAGAAAGTAAAGAATTTTACTCAAGTTCGTATCAACGCTTTTATATCCTTAGCATTGAATCTAAGAAAGAATCATATGATCTAATTTAATATAAAATGTGCAATATTTATTTGTAGGATTTTTATGCATTTATAAAAAACATAAATGTGCTGAATTTTAAACAGTGCACTCAGCATGCAAAAGCATATATACACACTATTGGTAGGAAAGTGAATACCATATAACATTTAATTCATGAATGCAAACCATATCTAAATTTCATTTCTCAATTTTCTCTTCTAAATATTGTTTTTTTTATAAAAGTCTACAGTCTATTTTCAGTTTCATTTTGTTTATTTTCTAATTAAGTTTTTGGAAGATATATTTGCATTATTAATATATTGATAATACATATACCTAATTGGAAATCGTAAGAAAGGTGTATTTTTAATGTGTCCTTCTGAATATTCAAATACCTCATCGTACCTTATGCAAATCCAAGATATTTTGTACGATTGTTTTTAGATAAAAAGAATGGCTAGGAATCTGCGACATAATTCATTACAAACTGGATGTGGCTTGTCATTACGACACACCCGTTCTTACTGCTCATCGTCATTTACATTCTTTTTACAAATTGATTGACGATGGAAGTTACAATATACGAAGGTCGCGCAGACGACGACGCGAGCATTCATCTTTTCGAAAGGTGAATCTCGATGTTCGACAAGAAGTCATATTCAATTCGTTATAACATATGCATGTATTTCGATTTCATCGTTGATTTTTTATATTACTAAAGAAATGTTATAACGAACCATTTTTTATGTACGGAAAGTTCAAATTTTAACTGAAGAATATTAATATATGTATGTGGTTCTTAAAATATTATATGTATACGTGTGTATCTTCCCATTTAATCTTATATTTTAATTTTTTTTTTAATATTTCATTCAAATTTCATAGAAAATGTCAATTTTGTAAAAATATTCTCGCCAAATTTTTTGTTGCCTCAGCATCTTTCATTCCACGTGTCGTAATATCATATTATTAATAGTAGACACGATGACGTCTCGCTTTCATGGGCGATGGTCACCAGTTCCTAATTCTTGCAAATGTATTCGGTTTAGTAAATATCAAAAATAAAGATCACTAGGCAAGCGTCACTCGGGTGATAATGATTGCGTTTAGGCAACCTTGTCTTTGCAGGTCTCGGGCCTCTTCCGCGTAGAACGCATCGAAGAGTAGGAACGAGACCATTCTCCATTGTGTCTAACAGAGTCCCAGGACAGGAGGAGGAAATACGAAAAAGGAGCAGACGAAAATACGTGACGAAGTTGGAAAAGAAAGTTTGTGGGTGTTACGTAAGAGACGGAGGCCCCTTATGCTGATGCTCGAAAGAGCATCACCGAAGCATCCGCGCAGAAGAGGAACGAGACGATGGGGAGAAGGAGAGAGACGTGTCCGGGGCGCTGGATGATCTATGTGTCTCCTTTGCGTTACGAATCTTCTTTCTTCGAAATTTATCTTCAAAATTATTTCTTGCAAAGTTTCTCTTATTAGATTAAAGATGTATGACCTGAGACCTTGATAAGATTCAGATTCCTTATTTTACATTTTCTTTCTTTGCGAACGATTTGACAAATTTTAGTAGCCATTTGAATAGTCGATAATCAGAATACTAATTTTTATTTTCATTAATTCGGTAAAAGCAAATAGTTTCAGAGAAATTTCCAAATTGATCAACTTTCTTTTCGTAAGATGTTTCTCCACCTACAAGATACTCGTTGTAAATATAGGTGACACGATATTAGATAACCAGCGTTATAGGCCCGTACATCCGTACACAGGTCGTGACTTTCATCTTTTTACCATAGCTGAAAGAGCGATGATCTTGTATAATCGATTGTGCACGAGGCGGAGGAGGATCCGCTTCCTAAGATTAGGTGATGGAATAATTGAATAGGCCAGTAACGGGTTTAACCGAGCAATGTAAGCGTAAAAGTTAATCATTTCTAATTACCATAGCAAACTCTTCTTTTTGAATTATAATTTATAATAAAAACGACTGTACTGTGCTGAAAAATGTGCTTTTCAATTCGTACCATTCTGAATCCGAACATTAAACTCCCCTTCATATAATAACAACCCTTTGCAAATTGATACATGATTTACTACTGCATGCACTTACAATGCATTTACAAAGTGTGCCATCAGTATTAAAATAAGCCAAGGAGAACCACGGAGAGGTTACACGATTCCTCAATGTTACGCAGCATCTCGAACCTTGATCACCCAGTGACTTTGGACCTTGAAGCAATATAATAGGATTTCTTCTTATTTTTTGAAATTCGATCCTGTAGTTTCAAGGGAAGTAAAAATCACCGATACGGAGAAACCTAAAGAATTGGCTAAAAATTGTAGAAGATTTTTAAATAAAAATTAATCACAATGTAAATTATACTGATTATAACACTTGAAAATCTAGTATACATTATAGGTAATTCAAAGTTCCTGCATGTTAGTATTGATTCCAGGCTACATTCCATCAATGAGGGGATCAATCGTGCCGGAACTAGTCGGAACCATAGTCGAAGTCAATTATTCCGTTAAAGTCTCTCGTGTCATCACTGACTTGAATCCATCACTGATATCGTCCCGAGCAATCTCACGGTTCGTGCAACCGATGTAAAGCGTTCAAACGTAACGCTTATGTAAATAGTTTCAAACGAGCTCGTCCCTGCGATGCTTATCAATATTGAATTATTACGGCCGAGGTCAACTTCCTGTTTCACATTTTTCTACGTATTATAATTGTTCTCATACTGGGAATGAATCATAAAAATTACTAATTGATAACGTCTATTCACATCGTGTTACTGAAATTCAATTAATATGTACGAAATTATCTAAAAACGAAATTGGCTAGTAAAGCACTTATAAATTCCATTTCACCGAATCGAATACACAATCGTTGTTTCGAGAGAGATTCTCAGAAAATTTCACTCTCTCTCGAAAGCCTGAACTGGCGTTAAGATTCATCGTGTTACAAAGAAGTAATTCAGCGATTCTTCAGCATCGAACAACTTATTCTTGTGTAAATTAATTTAAATATAATGCATTAAGAGTCCATCGTGCGTGTCGTTTAATCGAATGTACGGTAATAATTAAACCCTGCAAGTCGAGTGAGTGCAATTAAGAACGGATGGTCTGACCTCCTCGAGCTCGATGGAAACAAAAATTGTAAATTAGGACGAGAGCCCGAGACCGCTTTTCAACGAAGAAGACCCCGGAATTTCGCAAGCTAGACTGCGCCGAGGTCGGGCTTAAAGACCCTCCTGGTTGCGTAATGTTGCGGGCAACCATGATCGCACGGATCGGTTAAAATGCCATCACACTTTCGGCAGATTCATCTGCGCCACCTCGATTGCGTCTGCATCGCACGGTTTCATCGTTACAGCGGGTACGGTACAGAAATGCACGCAGGTGAATCCGGAGGTCCATTAATTCGTTCGGAGTGTAATAACGTGACGAAGAAAAGCAGTGAGAAGGACGTAGAAAGTATTTCTTTACCGTTCTTGCGTAACGAACGTGTAACTTCTATTGATTTAAAAACTAAACTTATCACAAAACTAGATAGAAAACAATACAGAAACTGTAGAACGAAATATATGTTACTTAATTGGTAATAATAATATTTTATACGAAAAGTATGTGACGATTTTT
>NW_017163423.1:55525-77020 GCF_001652005.2 Ceratina calcarata | reverse complement strand
ACATTAATCTCTCTGACAGCTAACATAAAGTTAGAATCTGTTCAATTTTTAAACGTATACGGATATTTATGTACTTCACTGTATAATATTCGCAATTCCAGGGGAAATGGAACATCGTATTCAGGCAATTAAAATCTGCTCCTTTGTCTAAAAAGTCTACAAGTGTGAATCATCCCTTCTGTACCAAACCGGTACCGATAAGTCCGCCTCATTGGTATGCTAGTATCTGATCTATCTTTCCATACAATTTCTTTTCCTATCCTCGAACATAGAAACGACATAGTAATCGTGAAGAATTCAGGAACACGAAATTTCACCGATAGTCAATTAATGCTCAATGCGCTTTCTCTCTTTAGTGATTTTCAGTTATTTCGTTATGTAATTTCGTCGTGCGATTCAAACGCCGGTGGCCATTAATTTACCTGATTCAATCTTCGGACTCTTGCTTGAATCATTTATTTCTTCTTTCCCTTAGGCCATTGTGCCAAGGGATTATCGTATTTACGCGGACTTTGGACCATGGAGATGCAGAATTTTTCATCCATTTCATTCACACGGGAGTGTAGAGAGTATGAGATACGAGATTGAGAAATGTTTCCTGTGAAATGATAATTGGAGACCTCAGGCCAACAAACGATCAGCTCGGCTTTGACGTGACTTGAATTTTCTAATCGTTCGGAGCAACGAACAGTAACAAACGACATGACCGTATGATGTGACGTCATGATACGACCATTTGTTATACCGAACTATTTAAAAAATTTATTTTTTACAGTCAAATCGAAATCGAGCTGAACTCTTTAATTGATTTGAATAGAGAATTTATGAATGAATTTTTTTAAACAGATAAAATAATTCTAAAGAAGACACGTTCAGTTAAATGTTCAAAAATAGGTGCATGTAGGAACTTGGCAATTATCCAGATTGAGTGACAATGAAATACGTACACAGATTCTTGAATGTCGCTAGGACACTTCCTAAATCTCACTGTGACTACTTTCATTTTTCATTCACTCTTCACTTGCGGTTCTTCGCAGTTTGATTAGAATGATTTACACGTTTTCCTTCTACAAAAATAAGAAAGTTTGAGAGATAAATATTTGGTCTCTCAAATGTTCCTGTACTATGGAAACAGCGACAAATAAATGTTCGGTGCACAGTATTCTTACGTATTATAATGGATACAGTGGTACTTAGGTATATTTGCTTTGGAATACGTCCAATTCGGATGTGACAAATTTTGCTCGATATACGACAAAAATTTTTTGTAGAAATTTTGCGTCATTTTTAAATAATTATCTCAGAGGAAAAATTAAATTAATAATCAATTATATTCGGAGTTGATGTAAGCAGAGTTTAAATCTGAAAATCTATAATAAAATCTAATTTTTCGTTTATGTGTTTAAATAGTGTTTAAATTCTTTTATAATCTCATTAATGTAGATATAATATCAATAGGAGTTTTTTTTACATGAGAACGGGTTAACTATTTTTACATTAATTCTTACGGGAAAGGTTGATTTGATATACGTTTCATTCGTTGTAAGTTTAAGCATCAGGAACGGATCAAGGTTGAGCAATGGACATCAAACATTTTCATTTTGTATATCAATGTTCACTTTATTTTCAACACATCATCTATCTCCGTTATGTGACACATACATAAAAATATTTAGTATTTGACACTTGCGTAGTCACAATTTACGTATTCATTTCTGACCTGGTAGAGTGTATATGTAAATATCGTATAAAAATTCCATATAAAAACTTTCGAAAAGACAACATATATCTACACAAAATAATAAACGACACGTACAATGTGCATAGATTGCGGATTTTTACATTACTATCAGTCTCAAAAGTATATTCCTTAAAAAGAATCATAAATTAAAAGTACAACGTTCTGTATTAATACAGAGATCTATATTAATAGATTTCCATATTAGATACAGATTATTTCATTAGTGTAAAATTAATTTATTCAACTAACATCTTCAAGTTTGGCATTCTCTTTGGGCAAGCTCTTCTGTGAGAGTACCAATGGTTCTCTTGGCATCGTGGATTACAATAATAAACGATCCCGCACCCAAGACATTTGTACCTTGGTCCAGTATCACCGCATGAGGAGCATCTGAGAGTAAGTCTAGTCTTCGGGCTACAAAATACTGGTTGAAGATAGGGTGTATTCGCATTTCTAAGTTCATTTTCTGGCACTTTCCGCGGTGAATACGTAGAGGAAGGGTTTGATGACATTTGATACGTCATTGACGTTGCCGGGTTCCTCAGTTGACTATCGTTATCAATCACCGAGTTGGTTTGCTCGGAATCGTCTGAAGTTTCCGTGGATAATCTCTCGTGCCAAGCGTTCTGTCTTTTTTTATATTTCCTAATACGCTGAATTTCTTCAATATTGTCCTGTCTTCGAATGACCGTGTTACTCTGATTAATAGCTGACTTACTGGTACTAGGCGCGTCGAGTGGTCTTTCATTAATGGTATTTGCAATGCTGGAGGGCGGCAGCATGTCAGTTCCGTTGTACCTCAACGTGTCGTATTGTCTGTCGATGGAAGCCGCAGCAACGACAGCTGCAGCTGCCGCAGCAGCGACGACATTTGGCATCATTCTGTTTCCAGAAAATTCATTATTTGGCGGGTAGCTAATCGATGGTTCTCGGTGCAAGGCTTCATGCGAAGAAGTCGGCGGTGGAAATAATGATCGTGAACTGGTCGCTATATTGACGTTATTAACGGCAGAGCTACCTCGCAGCCGATCGTACTCTGAGTTATTCGGATGCTGCAAAGTGTTCATTGACGATGGGGGATATCTAATGCTAACTGGCTCCTGCCCTGTCAACGGGAGACGTTTGTCTACTTGTGGTACCGGTCGTAAGATTTCTTGCATAGGAAAATGGTATCCCGGCGGAATGTTCGAATGTAATCGAGACTGATACGGATAACTGCTGTAAGGGAACATCGCTGGGTGATAATTTAAAGCAGGACTACTGTACGGGTCGACCTGTAACAAATAAATTATACTCGAGTGATTTCTATGCTTTAACAATATGTTAACAAGAATCATTGATGTTGTGAAGTAAATATACGTATATTGTAATTCGCATTATAATATGCACCTGTCTCAGCGTTCTTGACCTCAACTAAAACAATTATTAACTAGCAACCTACAAAAGATAATCGGAAGGAATCGGAAGGTAGACTTTCCATAGATTTTGATCGGAGGGTGCCGGTTCCGATCATGAAGCGGGTAGTCGAATCCAAACAATAGGCAGTCTGCTTGCAAATTCGGAGTCGTATCCGACCGATGGCCTCTGATGCCTCCTGCTTTTATATGCTTTTCCCTATACTCTAATACTAATTTCTAGCTTCTAATGATGTTATTACTCACTGGGTAGTTGTTCAAGTAGAATTGAGGCATAGGAATTGCAGTATAAGTAGCAGGACGTAGAGCTGGAACCGTGGCTATAGGCTGTGCGAGTGTTAGTGGTACCGTGGTATGTTGTAACGGCCGTTGATATGACCATCTTTCAGTACCTTGTGGACCTTGCGGATTTTGTGGTGTAGCGTTCATTAAGTCGTTATTAGCATTGGACACAACTATCGGAACCACAGGTTCGGCAATCTATCGCATAAATGTAACAGAATTATTTTCGATGATAGATAGGAGAGAATTAACTATTTCGATTTTTAATTCTGATATATTTCGTAATTAAATGCTTCTTCAAATTACCCTTATGTGCTTAGTATCTGTTGTTGTTGACAACAACAAAAACCGCACGAACTTTCGGTTCACCTTAATGGAATATATGAATTTTTTCATTTAACTTACTTAGGCTTGAATCTCGGATATAACACCGAGGACGGTACATTGAATTGCGTTGGTTGACCTGTGCTTGATGTGATCTGAAACACATCGAAAAGATAAATCCATCTAATAAGTCTTTTCTACTACTACTAGATTATTATTATTAGTATTTTACGAACATTCTGCAGATTTTTCGTATCGTCGTTGATTTTCGAATACGCACTATCTGGTTGATTTGATTTGCAAGAGTTAATTGTATTCACCTCTGAAGAGGGAAGCTGCTTATCAGATCTAGCAAATGACTTGGTTTCTTTTCGGTTTCTTTCCATCGGTAATTCTACACCAGCGCTAACAGATTTTATCACTGGTCCATCATTGAAAAACACCTGAGATTTAATCTCTTCCGGTTTCTGAATCACATCGTGACACCGATGTAACTCGTTGATTAATTTATCATTCGCATTTGTTTCCTCCCAAGTTGAAATTTTATTCTCAACGATATCAGTCACTTCTATTTCATTGACACAGAAATTAGAATTGTTCGTATCCGAACTGGTAGTATTCGGTTGCTCTGAAATATTTTTCGCGAGCGTTTCAAGCGTTGAAGTATTTTCATTTACAACGTCGGGCTGAACGGAGTCCACGGGCGATTGTTTCACCAAGTTTACGTTCATAATCCATGGCTTCGTCTCTGAGATATTCAAATCCTCCGTCGTCTCCTGACTGGACGACGTAGCTAAGCATATTTTCAGTAAGACCGGTGGACTGTTTGGAATCTCTTGCGTTGTATCATCGTAATATATGGGCGATCGGGGTGACAATTTCGGTGGTCCAGGCGATGACACCGGAGTATTGTTGTCCGTAGATTCTCCATCGGCTTTTCTTAAATTCATGTTTCTACATTCGTTATCAACATTGCTGTTATCATTTATATTAATCGCTTCTTCAATGCTCGGGATCGCCGCTGACAATTTACTGTGCAGCTTGGATAAATTCTCAATTTGTTTCTCATAGCGGTTCATCACTTGTCGTAGACTAGTGTCCCGTTGCGAATCAGATTCATTTGCCATTTGTTTGGATAACTCTAATGCCTTGCTACGCAATTCACTGAGTTTCTCCTTTAATTTATTTCGCCGATACTTCAGCTTGTGGCTGTCGGTGTTTAGAGATGCGAGGTCTGTTTCCGTTTCGTAGAACATGTCGTCGGTGTTGGTAGACGTTAGACTGGATGATGGCTCAAGCGTCTTGTCTTTTATGATTTTATAATTTGTTTCCTGCATCGATTCCACGGTGAGTTGAGAATCAGTCGCTTCTGTCGATTCTATAGAGGACAGTTAAGTAAAGTTGAATATTTTAATTATAATGCCTAATTAATCAGGGGTACATTTAAGAATTTAATTATTTTAAGTGCAATAATATATTTATAAATATGTAGATTCGAAAATTAGGGTCGGTTTTCTCAGGATTCTGAAAGATTGTCGAGCACATAAATGCACTCGAGACCCCTAATTTTAAGATCCAAATATCAACCCGAAACTCGAACTCGACTTGAGATTCGAGACTGAATTCGATAATCCTCACTGCATTCAATGTCGATTATACAAGGTGTTCGGTTACTGACTGGAAAAATTTTAAGGGGTGATACCAGAAGTCAAAGTAAGGCAAAAATAAAAAAATTGCGACCGAGGCACTTTTCAGTTATAAGCGATTAAAAATTTCATTTAATACTACATGTTTAAAAAATTGTATATACAATTAGGCAAACCTGCCTAATGCCTAAAACCTTAACAAATTCGTCAAATTGGCCCAATAATCTTCAAATTTGCTCGGCACTAAAAGGGTTAAAACTGCAAGGTCTGTCTGAAAAATGTAATGACTGCCCCCGAATTAAGTTTCAAGTCTCGAGTTAATATGCATGTCTCGTAATTACAGGTACTCGAACAAATTTATGTGCTGCTCGAACTTTCGGGACAAGACGTTTCTTCTTCGGGTACCTGCACATCCCTATTATGTATAATACATATGTAATAAATGGTTACATTGAATTAAAATGGAGTGTATGCAATTAACACTGAACCTTCTATACACCGCGCGCGGTCAGACGAGCAGTTTTAAATTCTTCTATAAGAAGTAAAAAAAAAAAACGAAATTTATATTGTTATATTGTTAAATTAAAATTATTATTAAAATTATAATTTAAGCTGCTATAAAAAGAAAAGGAAATTTATATTGCCATATTGTTAAATTAAAATTATTATTAAAATTATTATTTAAGTTGCTATCCAACTGGAGTACTAGTGTCTAGACAAAATTGCACTAAAAAATTATTATAAATGTAGCATATTAGTATAAAAAAGCGTCGTTAGGTTCAGTGTTAGGTCTCATTGATCTTTTTAAAGGTGCGATTGTTTGGAACTAATATAATAAAGCGGATTTTTAAATTTATTGTTTACCATTCTTACTCATACGTGCGATCTTCTTCAATCTTAACGGAGGCACCAACTTGTTACTAGTTTCCTCTTTCATCATAGATAAAGATGCAGCGCATTTATTAGTACATTCATTTTGCATCCCCTCATTCACGTTCGGGCAAAAGTTCTTTAAGAACTCGTTAATCGAGTTCCCTGGTTTATTTTGACTAGAATCGGCTTCCTGTGACTTTCTCCTTTTCGTATATTCCTGAACGCTATTATCTTTCTCGTGCTCTGCATCGTTGCTCTTTCTTCTTTCTACCACCGCGAGAGTTTCAACACTGGAAATTTGAGGAATAACGTAATCCATCGAATTCACGGTTTCGTTCAAAGCTGTTCGCTTTTCCGAATTAAGGTCTGTCCCCTGGAGAACCTCATCACTCGACGACGACGTAGGCGGCGATTTTACGGATTCTATCTCGACCGTATTCTGTGCGGTAAATTTCGGTAGAATTTGCAATCTGTTTTGAAAAGATCTCGTGGGTGCTGGACGGATGGGTAAAGAACGGTTTGGTTGCACTGGTATTGAATACGGCTCACGGCCTCTTAATGCGGTTGCTGGACCTTCTATCCGGTCACAATTTGATTTACTCGAACTATCTGCTATCATAGTACAAAATTCTGTAATATAACGTCATGTGCAAAAATACTAGATATTTAATTAACTGCACTTATGTACCATCAATTACAGAAATAACGTAAAAATGTGTACTTCACGGTTCAAGAGATTTTAATTTGCAATTGATTTCTAATTTAATTGTAGAACATTATTAAAAGAATTTTGGAAAAGATCATTTCAATAGTTATCATATTTATTTTTTTATTTAGTATATACGCATTGCAATTTAAGGTGGTATGAGCTGTCAAAAGTTTATACAATTTGTATTTGATTTTTAATTTAATTGTAGAACGTGATTAAAAGAATTTTTGAAAAGATCGTTTTCATAGTATTCATTTTTATTCTTATGTATTGCACTTTTATGTATTACACATTGCAATTTAAAATTCTATGAACTCTAAGATCTCTGCCGAGTAGTTGAGAAATGTGATAAACTTATGCTTAATATTTGAAGTAATAAACTCTATGAATGATATTTGTACAAATTGTTCGACGCATATTCTTAAGTCACAGGAAATTTTTAACGTCTAATTTCTAATTTTTCGATACATCGTTTTCTAACTTGCAATTCTTACTTCTGCTTATTTTACTCAAAATTTTGCCATTCAACATAAAAATTCAAGAAGTAATAACTTTTTTGATAGCCTCGTAAAATTTCAATTGCACAATGTTTTGTTCATGTAACATTTAATAACTGTTAAAATTTCAATACTTTTTCATTGCGTTCAATCGATGACTCGTGCAGCCTTAATTACAACTGTGTATGGGAAAACAGCTATGCACTTATCCTGCATAAAGGAAAACACCTGTTATCGATTTTATGTTATATGTGATAATGTAACTCGGTTATCTCTTGTTGCTTATGCAGTTGGTCATCGTTAAAATACACAATACAATTTTTGACTGGATAATAATTTAAATACTATAAAATTTTGAATAGGATAAAAATCGATAAATATATAATAGAATTTTCTTTGTTTAGATCTTCTCATACTTCTCTTGAAAAAATTCAACTTTACGTTATTCATCTCTAATTTAATTCAGTTATTAAAATCACATTATTCAAAATAATAACAGATGACAAAGTATAATATGTATTCATAAATATTAATTGTGTTATATAATTTGAAGAAACTATTCCTTGCCTAATAATAAATAGAGTATATTATAATAATTAATATTTAAATAATTATATTATATAAAAATAAGTAAATTATATTATAGAAATTATTATTTTCTTGTTAATTGTTATACATAATTATATAGAAATGTAATATCCTTTTGACTTATTTTCTTTTCAAAAAACAAAGTACTATTTTAATTTTAACGACAATTAAACACGTTACACCTTGCCATCTGATCGTAGTTGATTAAAATTAATATTCACCGCTAGTCTTGTACCTAATACATTTTCCACGATGCATTTTCCGCTCCAACTTTTCTTTTCATTCACTGTATTTTTCTTTACACTGCGGAACCGCTTCAGCATCGAGTGTTTCCACACATTCTTCTTCTTCTCCGTCGTTAAATCAACGAAAACAGGCTTCGAACAATCGCCCCCCTGGGAAACGGCACTCTCCTTTGATGCACAATCAACATCTTTCCTGATCGGTTCGTCAAACGTCTCCAAGCTCTTCTCGGCTTTTATGAAGGTTTCGCCCATGTCAAAGTTTTCTTCAATTTCACTGGAACTACTAATCAAACAGACACTGTGTTCTTCTTCAAAGTTCGCGTCGTTCTCGTCACAATTCGAGCGTTTCACATCGTAATCGACCTTTTCCTCTTCGGCTCGCAATTCGCTTGAAGACTGTTCGCGAAACGCGTTATCTCTCGCCTTCTTGTAAATGACATTGTCGCGAGATATCATCACCTTCGGCCATGAGTTCTTCACGAAATACTTGAAAGATGGTTTGTGTTTCTTCGACTTCGCCTTATGTTTTTTCACCGGGTTGTTCGACCGACAACCATTGAGTTCTTTCATTTTTCTTCAACACGCAGCAGAACGACACGTACAAGATTTGAAGAAATGTTGATATTTTTTATCGATTTAACTCGATGTAGTTCTACGATTTTCTATTTTTATATTTATTATTGTGGTGTGCAAAATGTTATTGTGCAAGATTATATTTAACTTAAAGACGAGTGCAGCACGTAATGCCCTCGAGTGCATGATTAAAACAAATTAAAAACGAAACATTCTATTTAGAAAATAGTCATCAACAGAATATCCTCCACTAAAGAAGTTTATATTTTACATAATAAAAAAAAGAATTCAATATAAATTAACCAGACTTATTAAAAACTAAATATGAAAATGGTACAAAAAGATGTGACGGTCTACGTGCAGTGATGGTCTCTTAAAAAAAAAAATGATGAATTGATCAAATAATTTCTGAATCGAACATAAACATGTGTACAGGTGCATTGGGTGCAAATGGTGATCGTGAAATGAGAATCGTATTTTTTTTTGCGATTTTATCCAGACATCGTGGGCTCTTCAAATTGGAACTGGTGTATTTCCAACGGACACGTGTCGCGAAGTGGATCGAGACGCTGTCGCGCGGAAAGTGAGGCCGGGAATCTTGCACGACACGCTCGTATTCCCACTTCCAGAAAAGCTCTTATTAGGGAAACCCTTCGCAATTGGCGGTCTAGAACGCATTCGTTGCGGCGCAGCTCAGGTATATAATCTTTACCGCGGCAAGGCAAGCAAAAGAAACGGAGAGTAACTTCTTTGTTATTACTTATATCTACAGGCCTCTTTTCTTTCTTAGAAACACATGCTATTTTTGTGGCTGAGGATACGTACCCCCTCCTTTTTTACATATATAGCATATGACAAGGGGAGAATTACAAGAGGGAAGAAATGTACTTTCTGTAATATTGCATTATAATATGCAGCCCTAACAGAAGTTTAGAATACGAAGTAATATATTATTTCTTTACTGCAATAAAAAATTCCATAATATCCAATTATCAAAAGACATATTAATAAAATGGCTGACAATTCTGCGTTATTAATAAGAAGACTGCAGTTGTTTATGGAAATTCCTATTTTTGTAAATAAAATTAAAGAGACGAAATGCACATAGACATTCGTTCTCTCTTCTAAATATTATAAATTGTATTTTACTTTTGATATCTTGTATTTCTTCACATGCTGCGTTTCTATAAATTATATAAAATTCCCATAAATGTATAAATGTCCCCAGTCAATTAATAAGGGATTCTTTAAAAAGGGAAATTTAATAAGGGAGTCTATTAATAAGGAATATAATATGGAATTAATAATGATATTATTAATAATTCGTTAGACGAACGCATATCTTCTATTAAAATGTAACTGCAAGTGGATGTTATTAATTGAACTAGTATTTAGTACACTTTAGTTATTACTTATTCAGGGAAAGAAGAATAGCATTATCTCAATACTGAGTTGAAAACTGATGCGTGCAAAACGACGATTGTACGTGTGTGATATCGATCGACTTTTTTATTCTTCAGACACTGTCTAATGGTTAAAAGTAAAAGTTCCCCTTGCAAAATCGATTCGTCAAATAATCAATGCGTTGTATATTTCCCACGAGAACACGTAGAAGAATAGTCATTCGAGACAATCATCGAAGGCAATACGCTCCCGCTTTTATAATCTTGTTACTATTAAAACGACAATTTTCGTCACTATTCTTTTTCAGTGTAGTCATTAATTAATTTAATTGTCGAAGAAAAACTATGATTTTCAACGTTTCGAATGAAAATCCTGCAGTTAATGAAAAATTTTTTAATTTTAACTTTAAGGGTTGGTTTCTCCCCTTGAACTTGAGTTATATAAAATATAGTAAACTACATTTAGCTAAAAAGAAATACGTGTCTAATATTTTTAGCTTTTCTTGAAGACTGCCTTTCCTTATATCCGACCGTTTAAAATCTTCCCCTTTTAATACGTCAATAATGATGCGTCAGAATTTTAATTATTTGATTTGAAATATCTTCTAAATTACTAAACTTTCGATTTACATTAAGTACTTTTTTATAAAGAAATTGCAAAGCAGCTACATCGATTGATTAAAAAATACCTGATCCCATTAAAAGCAACGAAGTTGACTTACACACGATCTTTCCGCGTCCAGTCAAGAAAGAACTAATAAACCGAGAATATAGCCAACTCGATACCATTCGATTCTCCTGTGAAAGCGACAATAGCGAGACAATGAAAACATCGAAGTCGAGTGAGGCACCCTGTATTGAATATGCGTATTGCTTGTATTATTTTATTTGCAACATAGACACTATACAGAAACATGTGGCCACGTGTTCCTTTTCCCATCTGAGGAAAGTCGACGACGCGACGTAGGGACGCGGTGACAAACCCGAACAAAAGGGGTGAATCACCCCAACGTTGCTCTGGTCGGTACTTTTTTTTTACCAGCGAACGACAGTGTTCTCAATAATTTGCCACTTTGAATTGCTTGCATTATACAAGCAATGAGTGCCTCGGACACCTGCGTATATCGATCAGTGAAATTTCATAGCAGTCATTTATGCAACTGAGAAGAACTTTATATTCGTACAAAATTCATTCTCTTATACATTACGCATATACATACATAATAGTTTTCCCTTTTCTTTCAGTCGTTAATAATAATATCAATTAAAAATGATATCAATGAAAGAAAACATCCCTTTTTGAATTGGAATATGTCGTTAGATTAGTATCGAACAAACAAACGAAGCAACCAGCGGTTACCGCTTGTATACAATGAACAACACTTCGTGACAGTTTCCAGCGTCAACTCCTCTTCGTCAAGTCATCAAGTTCAAATTTTACTCTACCACTATTTATCGTGACGATAATAAAAATATTTTCAATGAGTTTAGCAAAGAATTCCTGAATCAGTATTTAGTCAGAATTATTTGCTCCAAACCGTGATCTAAATGTCTTGTTGAATGATAGAAATAATACTCGGTGATTATAAAATAGTCTGCTGATGGGTTATTAAGAACAGCGCTGTCATTTCCATGGAGAAACATTAAAAGCGTAAAAAAATGGTAATGCAGAAGATGGACAGCAAGATGAATTCAACCACAATTTGCAGATCAGCGTCTACTAGTTTAAAGAATCGGAAGCAATATAAACCTCAAGTTTGCACTAATACGTTCAAAAATGTCTGTGTTCGAACCCCTGTACGTAAAACGGGACCCTCTGATGGAAGGGAGGTAACGCACATACATATTTAATGCGTAATACGTAATCTCTCGTAGAAATTTTTTTCGCAATTGCAATATGTATAGACACGTGCTACGCTATTTGATACTAAAATTTGTATATTCATACTATTTCTGTAATTATCATAACAGTAATTATAATAAAAATCCTGATCCAAAATCTTTATTTAAAAATGAAGATAAAATAAATGTTGAATAGGGAAACATAATAGCAAGTAATAAAAAGATGTTTCAATAATTCAGTTCGGTAAAGGTTCGGGTAGAGGCAGGGGACGGATGCAAGTAACAACATTGAAGACGAAATTGCCGGCTCCAAGAATTTTGACGCAAGAGGAATACGAAGAGCTTCGGAAATGCACTGGTCCTACGACGAAGGAAGAACGAGAGGCAATTTTCTTGGCGGAAAGAGAAGAAAGAGAAAGGCTTATGAAAGAGAGTAAACAGAGGAAAGAAGAATTTCGCAAGATAGACATAGAGAGGCCGCGAGATAAATGTCCAGAATTGGTTGAAATCGAAGAGGAAGCCAGGAAGAGGGCGAAGCATATTCTTGAGAGGGCGCAGAACATGAAACTTGAACAGGAGGAAGAAATTCAGAAATGTAATAGAATTATCTTAGAGACAAAATGCCGGGCTATTAGGGACGCGCAGGTAAATAATAGTGTTACAACAGTCATGTAACTCCGTAATTTTATTAGTGACAAAGCGAATGGTGAATGTTTCGTGCACGAATCATTGGAATTTTATTATTGGATAATCACGCAATTTTCGAACTATAGAATTGAGTTTATAACAAGGATATGTGAGCAGAAAAATGTTGACAAAATTTTTAATTTCTATAGATAGAAGAAAAAAAGCTGATTGAAATGGAATTGCAAGAAGAAGAGAAACGTCTGAACGATATGATGGAAAACGAGAGAAGATGGGCAATTAGAGAAGAGATCAAGAAGGAACAGGAGGAGGCAATGAGAAGACAAAAATTCGCTAATAGTTTGATGGAGCAAATAAAGGAGAACGAAGAGAACAGAATGCTACATTTCGAAAGGAAACAGGAGGAGAGTCGTCTGATTAATTTAAGTAATATTGCTTGGCAGCAGGCAGAAATTGCAAAATTACGGAACAAAGAATCAGAAAATGCACGGGTACGGCAACAGCTGGCCGAGGGGAACGAGCAGTTGAAGCATTTCAAAGCGATGGAAGAACAGGAAAATAAAATTATTGATCTCAGGTGGGGTTCATCAAATTGCTCAGTGCATGCATTTAATTATTGATACGTCTCTTTGTAGGATACGAGAGTACCAGCGATATAAGGAAGAACAAGAAGCAAAACTAGCGGAAGAAAAAAGATTGGAGAGATTACAAAAGGAACAGACCAAAGCATTAGTTGCAACGCAGACGATGCAAGCGAGGGATCTTCAGGTATTCAGTTATTTAATTGTTATTGCTCATTTTTAATTACTATTTTTTTATTAGATTTTAAATATGATTTTCTGTGCATTACAAGTTTTTAAGAAATTCTTCCATTTTCGTAGGAACGCCTCGATGAGTTGAATGCTGCTCTCGTCCACGAACAAGTGGAGCGTCAATGGAGGCAAAAGGAAAAAGAAGAAGCTTTGAAGAAAGCAGAGGCTCAGAAATCGCTTATGGAAGAGCGAGAGAAACAAATAAATAATAAGCGAATAATGGAAGCGATTGAATTAGAACGTGAACGACGCGAATTCGAGAAGATCGTGCACGTTCAAAAGGAGTCTTTCTGTCAGGAACAAAAGGAACTCGAAAAGAAACAACGACGGGCTTTAATTCATAGAAGCGAAATATTAAAACAGGTTTATTTTTACATCCAAAATACTTTGCATACTTTTTACATTCACATTTTTCGTTAAATGTAGATCGTAAATTCGTATTCGATCATCCTCATAGGTAAATGAGAAGGAGAGGGAACGTATCCAGACGAGGCAAAGGATGTTTGAGGAAGGCTTGGCGATTCGTACGGAAGCTGCGATACGCAAGAAAAAATTGCGTGAAACGATGGAAAGGAAATGTAATGAAATGAAGAAGAACAATGTGCCTGACATATATATCAACGAAGTGAAACGACTGATTGAAAATATAGAGTAGATACAATAAATTCACAATTGCAACTTATTCATTTATGGTTTGCACTAAGTATCCTGCGTAGCTTTGATATAGTATCTCTGCTTAATTTAAAAGTTATAAAAAATTCAACAAAATTGTAAGGAACATTTTTAAATACTATTTCAAATTGCTATTTCCATAACATAACGACGTTCGAATCGCGTTCAACAATATCTTCGATCTGCGCTGTTGACTGACCCGTGCTGCAGCAAATTTCGTCGAGGTTGTACGTTCCTGTAAAATACTTATAGACCGAATTGTTCTTCGCCTCTTCGTTGAAAGGAGACCCCGGCAAGTATATCGGATACTGGAAATTAAATGTAACAAGTGAATGATCATTCAACTGAAAAGGAAATTTTACAGTGAGGTTTAACAAACCTTATATACTCTGCGGATAAGACCTTCGATCAGACCGAACTGCACTAATCTCCTCTCGTTAATTCTTAAATTCTGAGGATTGAGACGTTGACACAGATCTCTCATACTGCTACCATGTGTCATACTTGCGTACATTCGATATATGTCCCTAAGATATGCGGGCTGTCTGTCTAAAAATGATTTGTTGTGTTTTTCTTTTTATTATTTTCGTAACTTATTTCTAGGAGAAACAATGACTTACGAAATTTCGAAGCGTAAGCTATACATCGTTCCTGTAGTTTTGTATTTTCTGCCAATTCTTTTAATTTTGACGTTGCGGCGTAAACGTTGCTGTATTGAAATATTGGGATCAATGTTACAACGCCGTAGTAGCTGAAGATATTAAATCAATTTATTAATTTTATCAATTATTTTCATTAGTATTTAAGGTTGCATGGACCGTAAGATCTCTGCCAAAAATTTGAGANCTTTGTCATTGTTTTTATGTAAAGGATCATACAACCTCAAGTGACACGCTCAACTTACACAAGATTTTGCACGCAACTTTTAACCAGATTGTTCTCTACGTCTGCTTCTGCTGCTATTCGCGCAACATGATTGAATCCGTCTATGTACGGTAACACTTGCTGAGTCGTTAAATCCCATTGATCACTTTGGAACGCTTCACGTCCTTCCAAGAAAATCGGCACCTGATGATCAAGAACTGGTTTTGGCTCAGGTGCTAATTTTATGACTTTTAAATGGGATGTCATTGTCCCTTCTATTAAAATATTCCATTTTACACCTTTGATACTTTTTACTAGCTGTTTATCGCTGAAAAAAGTATTCTCACCTGTTAATGTACACATTTTGTGTAAGTTTAAATTTTCCATCACTTGCTGCAGCATTTCTGCTAATCTTGTTTTATTCTCATAAGCAGATAAAAAACGATTTTCTACCTCCAGGGCCATCTGAAGGAAATAATTAAATAAAATCAAAAATATATTTATTTAATGAACAGCTGAATAATGCGTAAGTTTTTACCAGAAAATCAGACATTTTTTTTACAACTGGCTCATAGTGCACGGTGCGAGCTTGTGCATCGCACACGAAACACAAGTTAAAATAAAATGCATTTCTAGCATATTTCTTATCATCAAGCTTCACTGGGAATCCTAGTATTTTATAATCCTTCAATGTCCTGCAACAGAATCAAAAATTGAAAATATTTATTCAAATTATTGAGCCGTTTATTGAACTTACACTGTTATAATACTACGTTGCAGCTGTGCTTTTGGTATAATATAAACGCTGACAGTATCAAAAATATCCTTTGAAATAAAATTGTCTGGTACCTAAACCCAAGAAATACATATATCAATCCCTATATATATTATTTCTTCTCAGATGTTTAATAAATTTAATAAAAATTTATATAAAATAACGTTATAGTATAATATAATAGTACAATAGAAATCACCGATTTTATATTTATTTACCTGGCAAGTAATCATTGGACCAACGATATGATGGAACTCTGAGAAGAAGATGCATCTAATGGGATCTTCTTGTCCTTCGTCTTTTACAACTTCTGTTACTGACGTCATTTTTATATCCTTTATCGAATTGCATGGAACCTGTTATTACGGGAGCGAAATAATTTTATATTCACACGCACAAGCATATATATACGAATCATGAGCTTAAATTATTGTTCGAAAGTTAATTTTGTTTCTCTCGTAAAATTTCAAATAAATCGGTAAAAATCTTCATGATGAGCATTTAATTTCCATGAAGAATATTTCTGAGGAAATTTATATATGTACTTTCGAAGTGAGGTTATGTTACCTAATTGTTAAACTGTGTCGACCATTTATTAAAATTTGTCATCAGTATTTTGTCCGCAGGTCACGTCACGTAAATGATTTTATCCTCGATTCGAGCAACGATAATTGGATAACGACAATCTAACAGCTGGTAATATTGTACGCAGCTGTTAAAACGTACCGTTCGAAGGGTGTATGTGTGTGGTGTGAGGTCAAATTTAAAAATTGTCAAAGATGAAGTGCATGATGCCAAAGGTAGAGTGCATCAGTAAACAAGAGGCAGAAAGATCAGTTAAGAAACACGGAAAGGAGAAAATCTGTTATCACACGACGTAGTAACTGAGACGCAAGAAACAGTTAGACTTAACGCTTGAGTGCGAACAAGTGTCTGCACAATACGGAGAGAGATTTATCTTTAATTAACCTAATAGATTTTTCTGGTATGCATACCTAAAGTCTCGAAGAAAATCGTAAGTATTCATTCTTTCATTTCAATTGTTAAATAATTTAACGTTCCCCTATGCGAAATGGCTCTGGTACGTAACGAAAAAAATCGTATTCATTTCAATTGCTAAACATTATCTGCATTGCATGAACACTTTACAACCAAATGTTATTTGTATTAATAAACATTTATTGTTATTATCAGTTATTATTATCTCACAGAATTATATTGTTGAATAATATAATGTAATAGAATATACATGTATAAACTTGTATTTATATCAATAAAACACTAATTAGAGCACGATAAGCATAAACATCTTCGTATGCCAAGTAATGTTTTTTCAAAAATAATACCTTCAGAAATCATCTAAAAGTGAACATATACATGATTGAATTTTGCTTCCTTACACATTTTTCGTATCATTAAAATTAAGATATTTCAGGTGAGTCTTAGGTGACTCATCTGGTATATTTGAATTATTTTTTAAAAGATTAATGTACGAATTTGAACCTATTAATCTGTATTTTAGGATTGTTATTACTATAGAATGTATCTAAGCAATACTTGTCAAATTCTGGGTCTCTTAAGACGATATATTTCCAATGTATAATTTCTGCTATTAAAATTATTGAAGCTAATAAATATCCAACTACAACAGCAATGAACGCTCCTTGTAATTTGTGCATATTAACCAATGCTTTTTCTGACTCCTTTTCTTGTCGTGTTTCCATAATTTTTGACCATTCCATGACCTCGCTTAACCATTTCTCAATTAATCCAATTTCTATTATACGTCTCATCTAAAAATATTCATTACATAAGCTTCTAAATACTTCTTCTATTTCTGTTATGTACTTGAAAAGCTAAAAAGTGTACCAATATATCCACATTTGATTTCAATGGTGAATTTTTGTCCATCCCAATGGCTATTGGCATATTTACAACACATTCTTCCATAATATGCAAATTATATTTCAATAATACACTCCTCGCAGTTTGATTCTCGTTTTGTTCTTTCTCTAATACCTGCCTTTTCACGCGAGCATGTCTAAGCAAGTAGGAACTCTCATAGTAACAAAAAGACCCATTCGCTACTTTCTTGATAGCTTCATTCTCGTTATTTATCAACTGGAATTTGTTACCAATCTTTTGGCTATTGAGGTCTGATGATATTAAAAAGAAATTTTTGCTCTCTTTATTCCATCCTCCAATATCTATAGAACTTTTAGCCAATTGTTCTAATGTATCGATAGTAACTCTGGATGTAATGGAATAATGCAAATAAAATACAATGTACATACATCAGTGAAACAATGCACAGATCGATTTTACTAAAATGATTTTCACCTGGCAACTGGATTTGCTAAGGTTGCAGTCATACTAGCTCGATATGCAACTGTAACTAGAATGCTGTAAGTCCACCACCATCCAATTAATATTCTCACTGCCCAAGGGCTTGGCAAGTTGGGTAACGAAACTTGAAAGAGCATACTATACGTATACAAAATACTATTCTCGAGTTTAGTAAATAAATATAATCCCTTCATTTGCGTTTGGATGGATATTCCATCTTGTGAGTGCATTTGACTTTTATATAGACTTATGTATTTTTTATAAGACACNGATCCAAGTGTATATTCTAAAAACAGAGAAAAAATCCATTTATATTTATTTGTTGATTTTTACTTTTCTTCATACTCACTTAAATGGTAGTATTAAAAGTTTCCATGAATTTTCAGTTAACGACTCCGGCGTTAGAAATGTAAGGCATTCGGTGTTGTATGGTATAGACAAATCAAAATAATTAATATGATCCAGTGTATAATGTAAATCGCCTATATAAAATGCAGCCTTCCCTTGTAGGACTTCACCTACGAGTACAATGACCATATTCTTGGGAGCGAAATCGCGATTAAAAAGGAAGATGGGAATTATACCACAAAAATGTTGGAAAAGACCCATTTTCATCTTATTTGATGCTACATAATTTACATGCAGGGTGTCCTACGTAACACGTTTCACGATTTTTCAAGTACCTGCGATAATCTGGCAAGAAAATATTTTCAACAAAAGTTGATCAGTTTTCGATTGGCTACGCATTGCGATAAGTTTGAAAAATCTCTTTCGATAATTGTCAAGGTTACCTTCTTTTTTTTTAAATAGCACTTTATATTTTTGATTTAAAAGTATTATAGTCCATATCAAGACGAATTCGACGATCTAGTATATAATACGACACTCTGTATATAATGTGCAAATACAGGACATTTGTGCGTCCTGTATTGATTAACAAAATTTAGGGAACAGGCTGCTGAAATACAGAACGGATGGTCACCGTACCTATAAGTCCAGTATGATTTTGATTTTTTCCTCCGTCTCCCCATTTCTCAGAAGCAATGTTATACGGCATGTAATATTTCGGTGTAAAGTTCATTGCTTCTGATATCACCTGCATTAACTGTAAAAAAAAAATGTAAGACAATAAAGCACTACTTCATGCACACACGTTTTTGCTTACTTCATATTCTATTCCTAGCGCTTTTATGCTATTATCTGGTCGTTTCTCATAATATGGTCTTGATTTCTCTGTTACTGCTGGGATATGTTCAAATACGGCAATTCTGGAATGCATATAAAAGCTGTATTAAGTCTTCTCGAATTGTCGTAATTAAGTCCAGTCTTCGATGTCCTACACAATGGACAATTTACTATATTATAGTATTTGAATGATAAAATAATTTTATATTAACTTTATTATTTGCATGACATATTTGCTAGATCGAAGGCCAGCCTTAATTGTAATAGTGTTCAACATTTTTATACGAACAGTAACTGCTTATTCTGCAGGTTTGTGGTTTTTTCTTTGAAGTAATCAGTGCCATAATGTAACTTCCCTTGATACCAAGTATCCAAGTACTTCATCGCAGTACGTGTCTTATGAGAAGGGAAATAAACAGTGTTCAAATCGATTCTTTCTTTAAAAGGCTTTTCGCCAGAACGGTGCCTGTATGCATTATATCGACGAATAAAAACTACATTAATTATTCTATTCCAAAGATAATGTAAATTCGATTGAAACAGGCGAGTATCATATAACAACAAGAATAAGCCACGAGTATCAATCAGGCGTTCACTGAAAATTAAAAAAACACTTGATTCCAAGTATTATAAGTTTCTTATAACTTAGACTCGTTTACCTTTCTGTATATTGCAGAAATTCTGCTGCCAAAAATCCATTAGCAATTATCATGACGTATGCATTGCAGCCGATTTTCTTGCTGTCGATCAATATTTTTTTAATTTGTCGCCTTGGTTTCAAGAACTGTTCATTATCACGCAACATAATCTGTAATGTATATGTATGTATTTAAACAACTTAGTAATAAATTTTCGATACCTTATCTTACCTCGTATTTAGATACATTCAAGGAACTACTAATATCTTTAATACTTGTCATAGATTTGTAAACAGAATCCGTAACAAAAACAATGCATTTAGCTCGTTCGTTCATCTCCTGTACGATTTCTTCAATCACGATTTTTAAATTTTGTTTAGTGTTCTCGTATTGATGTGTCCCGTGCAACGTACTATAAGTAAAATTTTATAACATATTTCATTTGATAATCATTTTTACAAAAATTATATGTATATGTAAATTATAATGCTTCAAAAAATTATTGTATGAATGTTGTTAGCAGCGATACCTTTCAGTGGATATTAGTAAGAGTTGGAGGATGAAGAGAAGAAGTATCATTGTTCGAATCCAATTTAACAATTGAAATAGATACAATTGCCGATTTAAATGCTATCCTTACGTATACACTGATTTATCAGTTTCCTTTCCTTCCCTTCATTTGTTAATTGAATCTTAAATGAAGCATTAAATATTTAGAATCTCATTTGCGAGAAAATTAAATTACGTAAGGAATGCAATCGATAATGCGAATGCAAGCCTGCAGTCTTAATCAGAAGGTCACTGATGATTCGACTTCTTTTATTTTAGAAGGTTAATAGTTCCTGAAAGGTATTGCAAATTTATGAACTAAATTAAGATTCTGTTACTGTCTGCACGTGTACGGGCATTATAGAATGCATTAATCATTAAATGAATTGCAACGAAGTTGAAGGCTATGTAGAAGGTTGAAAGAAGTTAGAAATTATTGTTTAAATTCGTTTTAAGATTTTTGCAAGTTGTAGATTTAATTAAAAAGTTATCAAAATTTATTGCAATGTGAAATAATTATTTAATATGTAATGTTGCATGTTATCGTTTTATGTTGATTAGTTATCTTCTAACGTGTACTATATGAACATCATTACATTAATTACTAATATCTACGTTATGTGTATTAGTCTCTTCCACTAATGAAATATTCTATTAGGGTGAACAAAAGTTCGTGCGTTTCAGTTCGTATAATTTTTTGACGTCAATAAACATACTTTATATACAACTGTTATATATCTTTTTACAGCTTTGAAAAGTTATTTAATATTTACATATTAATTACAATTAATTTATTGATAAATAATAAATATATATTTTAAAACAAAAGTCTTTCATTGAACTTTTTAAACTATTTCTACGCTGTATGAAT
>NW_017163423.1:46031-54449 GCF_001652005.2 Ceratina calcarata | reverse complement strand
ATATTATCGTAATCTCGTATTTTTAATACTTTAATTTTGATTCCGAGGATAATAATAAACAATCTGGCTTGACTCTTGGAATTCATGTAGGAATTTTTGTAGAACCCAATGATACACTCACATTGGTTCAATATATTATTTCAATACGATGCTTCCATACCAGTAAAGATGGGTATTCTGGATGGGATGGTACCGAGCACCCTTTTTGCCTTAGGCTCAGAAATCCATCGAGATATTGCATTGAAGATGATGGATGGATTCGTACGTATAATCGCACAAAATGAATACGTTCATCTGACTTTTAAACCACAATTCCTTTTTACCATAAATATAATACATATATGTATTTATTTTCAGTATAGCGGTTGTTTTGCATTGACGGAAATATCTCACGGAACAAACGCGAAGGGAATGAGAACTGTAGCTACGTATGATATGAAATCCAAAAATTTCGTTCTGCATTCTCCAGATTTTGAAGCTGCAAAATGTTGGATCGGCGGTTTAGGTACGTAGATTTACATATTACGTTAGAAGGATAAACCTTTTTATATGCTTCTAGGAAAGACTGCCACGCATGCTATTGTATTCGCGCAGTTAATCACCCCAGATGAAGAAAATCACGGTCTTCACTCTTTCATCGTACCCATTCGAGATCCAGACACTCATATGCCTTACCCGGGTGTAACCATCGGGGACATGGGTGAGAAAATTGCGCTGAACGGATTAGACAATGGATTTGTTATGTTCAACAATTATTTTATACCTCGAACGTGCTTGTTAAATCGGACGTCGGATGTTACTGAGGACGGGCGATATGTAACGTCTGTGAAGGATAAGAGTAAAAGATTTGGTGAGGAATGAACAAGATTTCATCGTTTCACTTAACTTGCATTAGTCATTCTTTTGTGAAAATACAATTTCCATGTATGTTTGGAAGAGATGGACAGAATATTAATTTAGCGAATTCTGTAGGTGCATCGTTAGGTGCATTGGCTTCAGGTCGTGCCACAATTACATCGATATGCTCGAACCTGGCATCTGTTGCGATATGCATTGCTATACGATATTCTGCTGCGAGGAAGCAATTCGGACCATCAGAATTCGAAGAATGGCCTGTTATAGAATATCAAGCTCAGGTATTTAATTAAATCGAATGGAAATACATTATACCACGAAATTTATTCTCGTGTAATTGAAATTACGTTATTACGTAGCAATGCCGATTATTTCCTCACTTGGCAGCCACGTACGCTATGAAGATATTTTCTAGCAAATATTTAAATAGTGTGATCGAGTTTAGAGTTAAATTAATGTCACCGGAGAATACTGATAGTTTAAATGACGAAGGCGTGGAGATGCACGCATTGTCCTCGGTAGCGAAGCCGTTGTGTGCTTGGAATAGTCGAGATATTATACAGGATTGCAGAGAATCTTGCGGAGGTCACGGTTACCTTAAGAGTATGTTGATCATAACATAGAAATTTATTGAAATTGATAAACGAGGAGACTTCCTAAATCTTTAACTCTTTATACTAGTGTCACGTTTGGGTGACTTGAGAGCTGAAAATGACGCGTGTTGTACATTCGAGGGTGAGAACAATGTACTAATCCAACAAACTAGTAACTGGTTACTGAGTCAGTGGTCGAATCTAGTGACCGGGAAGCCCATAAACAGTCCTTTGAAAACGATCGATTTTCTTAGAGATGCTGACTTGATTCTAGCGCAAAAATTCTCTTGTTCAACGATTCCGAAAATATTAAACCCAGAAAGTATGGAAATAATCTTGTTTATTTAAAGATTAGTAATTACAATATTCAATTTAATTATTAATTTTTTATAGATTTACTTTCATACTTCAAATGGCTGGTCTGTTATTACTTAAAACGGACATATGAACAGGTGCAGAACTTGCAACGCAATGGCTGCGACGATTTCGAAATCAGAAACAATACGCAAGTATTTTTCGCGCAAACACTGTCACTCTTATATGGACAGGTAATTATCCTATTGGCAATCGATCTACAATGTCGAAAATGTTTGCCATTAGCTTAGAATAGCTCGTTATTTTATAACTTTTATATGACTTTAAGTTAGAACTGATTCAAAATCATCATTAATTTTGATATTTTATTTTCTTACAGCATGCAATAATGATGTACTTCGTAGAGTGTATAGAAAATCCTGTGTGGCGGTCGGAAGAACGTAATGTCCTAACGAAAGTATGTTCGTTGTACGGCGCGTCTGTTTTAGAAAAGAGATTAGGAGACTTTTATGCAGGTGGTTACGCATCGCCTGAATGTAATATGGATAAATTATTACGAGAAGGTATTATAGGCTTGTGCAAAGAGTTAGTACCAAATGCAGTAGCACTGGTTGACGTCTTAGCACCACCAGACTTTATATTAAATTCTGCATTAGGAATGGCTGATGGTCAAGTAAGTTCATTTATTCATTTCTATTATTGTTCTTATTATTCTAATTTTCTTTTCTAAATAGGTCTACGAGCATATCAAGGAGAGATGGTATAAAGATAAAGAAACCTTCGTACGACCACCGTGGTGGCCGGAAATAAGATCAAAATTGTAATATATATACAACTTACACAATTGAAATATATTTTCCTGTTGCATTTTTAATAACTTTATTACTGTTAAAGCTATGTACTGAGACAATAAAAATGTGTTATATATTCATAGAAAATGATTAATCTTGTTCATTTACGATTTTATAACAGTTTAAACGATTTCATTATTAACTGGCTAAGAATTTACAACATTACAAGGTCGCAGACACTGGGTTATAAAAATGGAATGAAAAGACATTTTGTACAAAATATATTTCAATACAATCATTAGGTAGTATAAAACAGAAAATTAAACTTCGTTCTTATAACTCTGTGTGCCTTTCAGTTACGCTTAGCGATTCGTCCTCTTCTGCGAACCATTCGTCGTACACCATTTCTGGATCAATCATCCAGAACTTATGGAATGACACTGGTTCTTGAGAGGCGAGGTATCCAATCGCATAATCCGAAGGACGTGCCTATCAAAAATTTGTTCATTCAAAGAACTTAATGTTATATTATAAATTATAACTATAATATCAGAAATTAGAAAACATCTTTCGATACATTTCATATTCACGTATACGTACTTGATGAAACAGTGGCGAATGTATAGGCTGTATTCCAATTCGTGCTAAGCATATACCGAACAAGTACATGTCATCTGGGGTTGTAGACGATGGGCAATCACATCTGCCAGGTTTTACCATTTCATGAACTAAAGGAGCAGATAGTACAACTCCAGCTCCTCCTGTTAGATAGTCATATCCATAATAACTGTCCCAGACTCGGAAACCATATCGTTCTCCAATAGCCACCGGAATGTTTGGATTGTAACACGTTAGAACACGTAACAAACGCGATACGCTAATTGGTAAATAAATAATATTCTATTAATATCATGAACTGACGTTTAAATAAAGAATAAAAATAGTTACCTAAAAATCGTGTCGTCATCGCTCACAACCAACCAATTAAAATTATTCTTTTTTAATATCTTATCTGCTTCCTCCAATATATTGTGCGTTTTTCCACAATGTCCCTGTGTTGTATTTAATACGACAAAAGCATCAGGCAGATATTTATCTATACTGGAAGAATATATCATTTAATCATTTAATCGATATTTTCTTATCGTTATATATAAAATGACTGTACCAGCTGCGTCACTGAAGTAGCCAATGTTCGTTGCATACTTTGCCCACGTTCTCTTAATTATGGAAACTCTTTCAACATGATATTTTGCACAAGTCTCTACTGCAAAATATACATTTTCAGTAGTGACAGACGTACCCTTCATTCGAAATTAATTACATTATTAGAAAATTATATTAATACAAATTACAACGGTGAACGTAGAATAATTTTGACTTACACATGCGTGAAAAAATCTTGGATACGTAGCACAATCAGAACTAGACACGATGCATATATTAGGGACATGTATCAATCTTGCTCCAGTATCTGTCTTCAAAATAAACGATGCGAATTCATAGGATGCATCAATAGAAAAATCGTCTTTAGGTCCCCCATCTTCAATAATTTTACGTACTAAACTAAGAATACACGATTAATCATATATGTTGCTTAAAATATTTTAATCAGTTTTAAATCGAAGCGTCTGAATTTATATTTTATACCTTGATACTAGACTTGATGTTAATCCAAAGCCTGAAGCTATGTGTGGATATTTAAACTTTTTATTATTGTCTGCAAAATGATGTATAATAGTCGGTTCATGATCATATAATGCGTGTNCTATATTTTACATTTAAAAAAAAAAGGAAATAGTCTCCAATTGAAATTGTATTAGTCATCCAAATTTAAGCTTAGTCTCTAGAATTAAAAATATGCACTTTATTTAAAAATTCGTTGTAACTTGCTTAACTTCGGAGATGTAAATACTAGTAAATACTGCTTGAAGCATTGTTGGGCACCGTTGGGCATATCCGGCACATCGTGGGATTGTTGGGGCGTGCGCATTGGAAGTTACTAGTCGCAAATCCATTACTGCAATGCCAGAGTAGACAGGGTTCTCATAATTTATCCCGCACGGCTCGTTTCCCCTCTTTTTCGTATTTCGATCCCTACTGCTATTCTCCTCATGCGCCTTCGCTGACCAGTGACCATGCCTAGCATACCCCCATCAAGTACCAGTCCCCACCATGATCGCGTCGCCCCCACTTTCCGGCCGAGCGACAAATTATACGAACCCTGGACGGAGGAAAAAAGTTTGACGGACTATGGCCGATATTTAGAGCCGTTGCTTATTCTTAAGCTCATTATAAATCATTGTCTCGATGGATCATTATCGCAGTTTATGTTTGTTTTTATCTTACTGGAAAATTAGGAATACGCAATGAATTAGGAAGTTGACACAATAATCTCAAACAGAAAATCACAAAAACCTGTTATTAAGTATTATTTAATTTAAACTTTGCTTGTCTATTAGAGGGACGGGGTTCTGAAGAATTTGATGAGAATCAAAATTATTTCGAAAATACGATTTATTAACCTGTCGAACGTAAATTCTGTAATGCGCGCTCGCATGCACAACGTCCCCTCTGTTATGCTCGTCTCTACAATCTCACGCATGCGGTATACAAAATCTATATTGTTAGTATATTTAAACATCATGACGCGTAGCTTATCCGTTTAGACGTACACTATCCTAGAGATCGTGTTTTAAGTTACTATGTCGATTCGGTAATCCAGATCGTCGAAGAGCCATTTCTATGCAACGATACACAGGTTTAAAACGTGCTTAGGTACACTCAAGTTATCTCCCTCGCTCTCCATTTCTTCTTCATTTAAATCCATTTCTCTTTTACTCGCATTATCTATTAATCATACTTATTATCATCTGTAATTCTAATAATTCTTTATTGTGCAAGTTGTTGCTTCTTTCTCACGATTTCGAAAAGAAAGTAAAAGATCATCAATTTGTAAAGTCAATTATGAAATAAAAAATGAGTAATATCTATGAATTGAAAGTATTTGACTCGGTGAAAGAAGAATGTAATACTTCATTTACCGCGCGAAAATAGAATATGATTTCGATGTTTCTCGATCAACAGTTTCGAGAAACTCGTTCTCTTAATTATACTAATCGCATTTGCAACTCTTTTCTTGCTGCGGCATTAAGAAACTACTAGCCGCTATCTAAATTTAATATTAGGCCTTCATACACGTTAGCGCGGTTTTGATCCGTTGTGATAAACTTACCACAATAAAATGCTTTAAGATGAATCAAATCTGCTGATGTCTATTAACGTGCGGAAAAAATTCACAGAGAAATTAATTGGATAGATCAACTGATCAATTTTCGGTCAATCAATTCGGTCTCATGTCAATTTTATTATATCATATATATCCGTTAGGTGCTATTAGGGTGAAATTTGATCTACAGATTTGATCCATGACAGATCAAACACGATAATGTCTTTACGTGTATGGGGGAGGCCTATTACCAACAAATAAAACTGATCATTTATTTTTATCAAAACAATATGTTTAACAAAAATACGTAAGAGAAAGAGAGAGAGGGAGAGAGAGAGGGAGAAAAAATATGTACTTAAATTCAGCCGGAATAGATAAACAATGCATTAACTAATCGTATAATTTTCTTTCATGTAAATGAATTTCTTGGGAACAATTCATATCTTCGTAAATAATGCATTCTCAAATACTTAATTCATTATCAGTGGAACTCCATTTATTCGATTTGATTTGTTGGTCTCCAAAAATTATAGTTTCCAAAAAAATCGATAGAAATCAGTATTCTGAAAAGGCCATTTGATAAAATTGTATTTGTATTTTGGACTAATGAAAACTCGTGTAAAGATAAGAAAACGAATGGGACTTCTGAATTTAATGATAAGAATCTAATAAATGGGCATTTATGGAGATTTCCTTCGAATAAATTGAACTCTACTGTGAATATGAAAGAGAAAGAAGAGAAATGAAATCTGCGTAATCGACTCTGCAGTTTGGATTATTCCATATCGTCGGCACAGTTCATATACGGTTTACGTAGGTACAACGGAGATCACTGTGTGGAACGAATTACAGTCAGATATACATATACATGTACATATAAATATATACCTATATATATACGGCAGAGAGCAGTTTTCATTATTTTTTTTTTTGTCAAGATTTTTTAACTACGTACAAAAAATATCCTTATCAGTTATACATACGTTTTATGTACACAGTGTACCTACATCCTCCGATGATTGTAATAGTGAGTGCGTGTGCGTACTGTACAACCTGTAGCTCTACTTAACATCCAAACGGGAAAGATCACAATTTGTTTTTTACCGTTTTTACTATTTTTTCCTTCTTTATTTTTACAAAGACGCGGTTTCGAATACCTACAAATCACCGTACATTGTGTCGCAAAAGCACCTCCGACCGTGGCTCTTATCTTCAAACAGAGTGCATACATCAAAACTGTCAATGTACATCATACACAGTTACGTCAGAAAATGTCAAGAGAGTATTGCAAAAAAATACGCAGTATTGGATAATTTTATAAATTTATACAATATGGTAATTTGTAAATTTTGATTTTATCCTTAAAAAAAATGAAGAATTTTATTTCGTTTATAGTTTGGGAGTAAAGTATGGGAAATTGTATAAAACATTTCATGAAATTGTAAATATTCAAAATGATACAAAATTTACAAAAATATTAATACAATTCTCCTTACCTACCGTATAAAATGTTTAAGCACATTAACTCTTTTTTATCTATAATGACGTCAACGTGTGCAACTTACTTTCACGACACACTGTACGCATAAGTATTTTGTATTTCAAATTACACTTTCGTCCTTCTTTGTTACTTCGAACGGTCGAACCATCCCTTCTGATAATAATCTACCTTTGAACGATATGACAAAAACACGTAACATTCGACTCCTTTCCGCAAATGATCGCCCTGGCTTTCCTAGCAGTGTGTTTGCATCTTTTGTACATATTTTAAGTCTTTTTATTCTCTGCATATTTTTGTTTATTTATTGTATATATTCACGGCGTCGATGATAATTTCATATCGAAGTTACACGCGTTAATTGCAATTGGAGCGATTTCCACTTGTCCCGACTCTCCCCCACCGTCCGGTCTCGTTAACAAAAGAGTTCGAAAGGGCGGAAATTCTCGTTTTAGCGAAGAGCGAATAATTAGGCCGAACACAATGAACATCCACGGAGATAGTTATCAAAATTTTCCATTATGACTGGATTATACTCGAGTATATACAAAATGTATACAATCTATAAAAATTCGTGGCTTTGTCACTGGAAATGGCCACGTCAACTCTTTTCCTCCCCTTCGTTCTTACGATGCGATTATTGTTTTTGTCGTACCAGCACGATAAATATTTCAAGATATACAAGGTATCTTCTGTCTAAACAATATTTAAGTATGAAACGTCAATGTACACATCAATTTGTCTGCTAAAGTTCATGAACGTTACGAGATGTTTATAAAATACATGGAGATGTAGAAATTTAAAAAAGAATTGAATTTTATTTATGGACATCGTGCTGGATAAAATAACATGAATGATACTCGTTTTTCCTTTGAGTTTCGACTCAACGAATGCATCAATTCCTACCTTGAGCGTTCCGTCTTTCGGATCGTTTCACTTCAAACAATCCGCTTTTATTAATAGACTTCAGCGTTTGCATCACGCGGCTGCTTGATCAAGTACTTAAACCTCGATATTTAATTTATGTAACGAAGAGAGAATAGCAGTGAGAAATGTACAAATGAGAAATTAAATACAGCATGTCGAAAAAGTTCGGGACCGGTTTACGTATTACCGAGATCAAATAGATGAAAAAAG
>NW_017163423.1:27171-45741 GCF_001652005.2 Ceratina calcarata | reverse complement strand
CATAATAAGTTTATATGAACTTTGCTCATATGATATTTGATCTCGGTAATGCCTACTACAAACTTGGACCCAACTGTTTTGGACATCCTGTATAATTCTGTTTAAAACTGAAGAGTCACATAAAAGGCTGACAGTGAAGAGAAGGAATTCGTTAGGACGGGATATGTTTCAGATGGAAGGCTGGGATAAAAGCAAAGAACAAATTAAACCAACAAAATAAATACAATGTATTGTTGCTCCAACATACGCCACATGCTGATTTTTCCGGTATAAAGTAAGAGAAAAAGATAAACGGAAGAAGAAAAAAAAAAATGAAATAAAAGAACATACTCCATATCGACGATAGTATTCAATTTTCTCTTGATTCGTCGTTGGATCACGGCGGTTCGGTGTGCACTAACAATTAAGAAATACAGCGGAAATGAGAAAACGGAAAGAACAAAAAAAAATTACATATGTGTACATGTAAAAATAAAAGTTGAATGTGAAACAAAAACATGTCGAACTTCTCATTCTGTAATTGCGAGCATTTTAAACACAACAATGGATGACTCATGTTCAAAACAATAACGAATCCTAGCGCACGTAAAATTATACATTAATTACTTTGTACATGTACTTGTATACGCACATAGACGAAAATAAACACATGTAATGTCCAGAGACGTGATATACGTGTGCATATACACACATTTATATATATACATATACGTAGTATGTATATATAAAACTGTTTGTTGCAATTGGTTTTAATACACGCCCGCGCGCGCGCGCGCGCGCACACACACACGTACACAAGATGCACGCCCGTTTGGATTTTCTACAGTGCGCACAAACAGAAATAAGCATATCTGTTATTACTTCATGATAAGATTTGGTTTCTCTTTGATTTCCATTGACGGTTGATTTTTGGTCGTTATTTCTTTTATTACCCGGGTGGGTCGATCGGTCACATAGATCCGCCGAATGAGCTTGATTTCGCGGTCATTGGAATACTTTTGGCACCGATGCTTGAAAACCTTATCAATTGTAATTTTAGTAAGATTGTATCGAACGATTGTCCTTCGGTTGTTAGCGCGTTGAATCGCGAAGAAAATCGCACGTACAAGGGCACCAAGGAAAATGAACGCGGTTAGATGCACAAGTAACTTATAAAATAAAAATAATAATAATAATACAGCAGAAAGAAAACAAAAAGAGAACAATTTCTACAGAAGAAAAAAAAACAGCAAAATAAAGTATTATAATCTGTTAACATTACAGGGACGACATGGCGATATTATACATACATATGTATATTCGTCGATGGTCGTATTAACGATTGTCTAAATATACGTATGTATGTACGTATAGAATTTGAAAAAAGAAAAAGAAAAATATGTATCTATCAATCGCAACGATACTGATTAGCAATGGTAGTTACAACAATGGTAAACGAATAGGACCACTCATCAGATTTATAAACTCAGTCATTAAACATATGCATACCTACAAATAGATAAATAACTCGATGGAACAATGTTGAAGTTATGAAACAAATTACATGCAGCGTAATGTGATAAAACAAAATACTTTCATTCTCTAAAACAGATGTACTTTGTTATGTACGATCGAATAGTAAACGGTTCAGTTAAGTACATTGCGCGAGTGATCCTCGTTCGTTGAATTGTTTCAGAAGTTCGTGTAAAAATCTAATAGAAAAGTTAATATTGCACTTGCGAATCGTGGCAAATCGCACGTCGCACAGTTTCACAAAAGATTACCTAATAAACGATGACCGTAAACACCATTGTAATAAAGTGCGCGTTGGCGATATTATACATACATATGTATATTCGTCGATGGTCGTATTAACGATTGTCTAAATATACGTATGTATGTACGTATAGAATTTGAAAAAAGAAAAAGAAAAATATGTATCTATCAATCGCAACGATACTGATTAGCAATGGTAGTTACAACAATGGTAAACGAATAGGACCACTCATCAGATTTATAAACTCAGTCATTAAACATATGCATACCTACAAATAGATAAATAACTCGATGGAACAATGTTGAAGTTATGAAACAAATTACATGCAGCGTAATGTGATAAAACAAAATACTTTCATTCTCTAAAACAGATGTACTTTGTTATGTACGATCGAATAGTAAACGGTTCAGTTAAGTACATTGCGCGAGTGATCCTCGTTCGTTGAATTGTTTCAGAAGTTCGTGTAAAAATCTAATAGAAAAGTTAATATTGCACTTGCGAATCGTGGCAAATCGCACGTCGCACAGTTTCACAAAAGATTACCTAATAAACGATGACCGTAAACACCATTGTAATAAAGTGCGCGTAATAATATTAACAAGATACAAAAGTAAATAATAATAAAGAATAATGTTTTACATTAAAGATAATTCCAAGAATTATAGCGACAATAATTACGTCACAATAAAATGTTATAATAATAATAATAATAAACTATCAACAAAAAGATAGGGATAAATCGTGATCATCCTACTTCAATAAAAAATAATAATAAGGGTAACGAGATAGTATTTGATGAGATGGAATATAGCGGTAGTAATAATAATAATAGTAACAATAATAATTATAATTGTTCTAATGACGTAGCAGCACTGTTATTAACTTATTCTTGTTTCTACTCACTGCTGTCTTCGACAATTGCACGTGCTGAGAATAATTTCTGCGATCACGATGATACGGAAAAGAACGATGATATGTTAATTCGTAATGTTACTTTTGACTAGGCTCCATTTGTATTCATGCGTACAAAGACTCACGGGAACGGTGTAACATCTTGCATAAAGTCAACTGTTATAACGTTATAAGTATGCGTATCAGCCGAACGTGCGTGCGTGTGTGAGATAGACAGTCAACGTTGTTAAGTACATCGATTATTTAATTAAAGAAACGTCTTTGGTAATTGGCACGGAGTACGACGCGACGATCAGTCCTCTACGATCTATAATAAACGATCCATCGAAAATGAGACACACGTCTTGTTTTATATGCTTATCAAATGAAATTTGTAGTATAACAAATATAATTAGCAATCATTTGCTATTATGTGTAAAAATTAATCATAAAAATATTTTTGATACATTACGTGCATAGTGTTTTCTGTGTAAATTATTTTGTAAACATATGTGCATCATTTTCAATGCGTCCTACGTGCATCGTTATTTTACTTTTTCTGCGAGTTCGTTAAAAAGTAAGCATTCGTAACTCCGTTCATTTGGTTTGACGCGTGCGTGTAAATTGTTGTTAACTTAGAGCATATGTTACTGGAGGCAGCTTATCAAGCGTTGAAGGTGTAAACAGGGTAGAAATCCCTTTCTCATAAAACGCTATCCCCTTCCTTACTTGTCATTGTGGCACAGACATTGTGGCTGCGAGAAAAAGACAGCACGTAGATGAAGTATATCTCTCTTGTTACACGTCTGTCTACACTTTCGACACATATTGAAGCTGTTTTTTCAGTATCATTTGCTTTAAGATTGTTAGCGATTAATGGACACTTGTATCTTTATACTTAAAAGAATTTACAAAAAAGTACAAAATAAATCAGCTACGAAAAATTTCAACGAACCATCATAACGAATAGCAAAGGAAAAAGAGAAAATGTGCGAAAAGAATGATCGGTAGAAATGAGTGATTAGAAAGAGAGCCAGCTATGATCATCTGTACATTTTAGCTGTCCAATGACGAATCAATTTTTTTAAAGTAATGTCCAACCAAATTTTCACAATTAATTATGTTCTCTTGAATACATCTGATGTCCGTAAGAAGCCTGTTATATACTTTGTGATATTCGTCTCGACGATACATTTAAACAACGAAAATTTACGGTATTTTCGTATAAAACAAATGATCACATTTTATTCAAGTTGAACAAGTCGAAATTGGAATACTTTTAATTTAATACTTCTCTTTAAAATTAGACAAAGTTCTGTTTTTACATAGTTCTTCTTTTTCTTGAATTTCTCATTCGGAAGGAGAGCTTGCGATGTCATTGTTTTCTGTTTCGTCTTTAACTGACATAATGAATGGCAATGTTAAATTAACTTGGATATCATTACTGGACTCTCCAATTTTTTTTGTTTCTCTCTTTTCTGATTTTCCATGCAAGGGAATTGCACATCTTTTAAGTTTACAATGAAATTAAGTACCTAACAATGACGCCAATGAGTTAATCTTGCATCAGTAACGACGTAAGGGTCCTTCAACATGAATTCCGAACCACGGAGGATCAATTAAAATATCTCTGACAATTTCAACGCGTGATTCCGGTCGCTTCTACATTGTTCTTAAAAGCTTAAATACTACGCAGACGATACAAACAAAAGTACAAGTTCGTTCACGTGTTTAGTAAAATCATTTATATTTGTCGGTTGCGATTTAACATGAATGGTTACTGACTCAAGATTAATTCGTGTACAATCACGTGAGTGCCGAGTATTCAGCGAATAAAAACGTCCACAACGAATTTTTCTAATTTACTTATCATTTTCTCACACGATATACTGAAAAGTACCATTCTTCTTTTTATACCTGTTGAACTTGTGACCGTACAGTTCGTCTACAGGTTCGAACACAACGGAGATCACAATTAAAAAGAAAAAAAAAATTACGAATCGTAAGTACCCCCGAAGAAAGAAAAAAAAAAGAAAAGAAGGATGATCGCGTGCACGCTAGAGTGAAGTGTCAACCAATGAAAAAGATCTCGCATGTCTGCCTCTCTTCTTCCATCGTAATGTCTCTTCGGAATTCCTCCATCGTTACAAGTTGCCACGCTTATTTTCTATCATACACACGTTTAAAAAGCGATCCTAGTCCAATCCTACGGTACGGTACAACGTTATCACAAAGTCATTAAAAAATGCTACTTATGTATCGTTTTTTTTTCTTCCCTACGATTCGTTTTGTCTCCTTGTCCCAGTTTTGTCTTTTTTTCGTTTTTGGTTCTTTTTTTTGGTAATCTTTACATCATTACACGTTATCATTAATTTACAACCAGACCCGACCGCGGTCTCAGTCCGCTTATAATAGTTTCATTCTCATTACTAGCACGATTTCACTCACGTTTCATTATTATTTTTCTTTCCACCCTCCTCGTCGTTCCCCAATTTCCTACGCGATTTTGTCCCTATTAATTTATTCGGTTAGAGCCGAGCACTATGCAGTAACTAGTGCACGTTCCCTTAACGTTTTATCTACATATGAACAAGCACTTCGTGACGCTGACAGCGATCCCGAAACAACGAGTCGATAAAAATCGTTTCTCAGTCGGTGAGCGAACGAATTCGTTATGATACAAGGTACACAGAGTCCCGGTCTCAAGGAAAGAGCATACAATTTGTTTCTGTTCCATTGTTTCTTTTTCACTTCTTTAACAGCTAGTTACTGATTGTACGCAAACATTTCTTACATTAGAGGTCCACGAAGAATTCGTTTGCGATCTAAAACTGATCCTATTTCCTCTGTCGTCCGTTCGATCGTGTAAGTAGTTGAAGCGAAGAATCGTAACTACATTTACAACGGACTATAACGTTCCTCATCAGTTTTAGATCGCATCGCGCGCATACGCATATTATCGTACATACACATGCACATTTATATGGGTATGCATACGCATTCGCAATATATATATATAGATTTATATATATATGTACACACAACATACAAGAGAAACAGAGAAATAGGGTAGCATCGTGTCATATTTCAGCCCAAGAAACATAAGAACGTAGGCGTTCGATCGATTGGTGCCTTCAATTTCCGCCTCGCTACACTTTTTTATCAATTACCGTGGCTTCTCTCTCTCTCTTTCTCTCTCAAGTTCTCGCAAGATATCGAGTGCGCGTTTTGTTCTCTTTCCCACGATGATTCCTCGTTTCCGTTCCCGCATTCCGGATTAATTCTCGCACCCGACTTGATCCAGAGTGTTTAAGTTGGCCGGGGTTGATCGTCAAGGAGGATTTCCCCTTTTCTTTCCCTCTGCTATACCGCTCTTTATTGTACGATGGTGTAGCGTTATTGATAATCGACGCTGACGTCTCTATCTCCGATCGAATGCGGAACAGACCACGCAGTGGCGACCGTACGTGGGAGACGTACGCGAAATTAAAACGTGGAGGTAGCTCGTGAGTGAATTAGTTCGAGGAGCCGTTTTCGTATCCTCCTCAAGGAGATGGTGTGTCGCGTAAGAAAAAAAAAGTACAGGACGTGTCATAGTAATAATATGCGTGTAGTAATCATGTCTGGGAGCGGACTTCGTATTTCTTTTTTGTTTTTTTTTGTGTTTTTTTAGTGAGAGAGGAGCGAGAACGGGCAGATGTGTACAGGCACCGACAGACACAGAATGACTGATCAAGAAGGTTGACCAAGGAGTCATGTGACTGATCGACAGATCGATCAAACGATTGACCGATTCGACTGACTGAGACTGACATGGCACGGCGACTCCGATCGAGAACACGGTCACAACGTCACAGGCCACCTGCTGGCACACAAACAAACACACGGACAGGTTAGTCACCACCACACACCAGATATTTAGGATTAGCCCGAGTAAACGTGCACGGTGACGCGCCGGATATTATCGCCGACCTGGGTCCGGGGCCGTCGTCGGCGCTGGATTGACTCGGAAACTTTCATCGAATGCGCGAATTCTTTTTCCAGTAAGCGAATTCTGGTGATTACTTGCTCATTGACATCGATAAATTATTGTACACGATATACTGCAGAACCCAGTTTACTGGAAATGTGTGAACATAGTTTTCCACATTTTGTAAGCGAGCGGGGCCATTCGTGTCTAAGTACTATAAATCAGGGGTTGAAAGCAGTTGGGATATCGGTTCTAACAATTATCAAGAAACGAAAAAACGACGTAACTGTTATTAAATATATAATAGGACCTCGATTTAACGGATTATATGAAGGGAACCTGTGGCTGCTATTACCGAAAGTCATAAAGCCAGGTAATCGTTAATACCTGTTGTGTGAAAATCAAAAAGTTCAGTTGAAATAAAAAAAATCGATTACTACTGTTAGGGTGAACCAAAAGAACACTTGTATATAAAGTATCTTTATTGACATCAAAGAATTGTACAAACTAAAATAACAAAATAAACGTGCGAATTTTTGGTTCACCTTAATAGGTATCGGTAGAACGGAAATGCAGAACCGAGAAATAACAGTTTTGACATTTTTTCGCTTCTCTGTAACTATTTTGGTCAGAACCGATATACAATTATTTTTGGAATCTTTTCAATCCCTGCTAATAGGAAAGATAGAATTAGTCGATTGATTTAAAAGTTTGGGTCGTGATTAATTCGAGTAAACAAGGTACTGCTGCACATTTAGATAAAGATAGCAGAAATAAAAAAGATACACGTTCGAAAGTAACGCATTCGTGCATACGAGAGAAATTGCGTTTTGTTGCTCGCCGAAACTTGGCGAAGAATGAATCGCGTGAAGACATTGGCACAAAATTTTGCGGATATGACGTCACCGTGCAACATGTACACAGGTAGTTTGTCGAAACGTCGCCTTAGATGAACAGAAGTAACAAGAATCTCATTTATATCAAACATTCGTAAAACGTCTATAACATTGAAATTGATAATTAATTCCATACTTGTTGCTTCCTTCATACCGTCGTGATCCATCGACGTCTCTGTCTCTTTACTACATAAATAAATTAATAGAATAACAATTGTTAGAAGCATTTGAAGAACAACGATATGTCTCACGAGAGACGAGAATCGACGAATCACTGTTGATAACGGTACGTCGACGTCCGACGGTATCCCAGAAAAAAAAGATCACACGGCGATGTTAGTACTAACAACTAATGAAGCGTATCATAGCGTAAAAATTAACCATCAAACTGTGAAATATTATTGTCACGATAGAACGTTCCAAGTTCTCTATATCCTTGAGCAATTAAAAAAAAATGTATATATATGTATATAAAAAATAGATAAACTAGGAAAGAAATACTAATTGTCGCGATCTTCAGTACAGAATCGTGTAAAACAGCGTAATCAGAAAATTAGTGAGGTAGGCCGTTGCGATCGCTTTTTTTTTGCTACCATTGGTAGCGCAATAAACAGGTGACTGTCGATAAAATTGCTGACAAATAATATATGTATATGTATAGAAACGTTTGAACAGTACGTATGTATATACGTGTGTATAAAAAAACGATTAAAAAAGGAACAGTCGAAGCGAGTCTCAAAAAAGGTAAGACAATTAAATAAAAAAAAATGAGAACAACAAGAACAAAAGTAAGTTTAGTCATAAACGTACGAGAAACTTAACGTGGCGTGAGAGGAAGTAAACTCAAAGCGAACTACTACTTATACTCTCGTATCCTGTAGGAGAAGCTACAACGGTGAACATTGTTAGTGAAACTTCACGTTTATGTAATTTTTCCACTTTGTGCACAAAAGTTAGCACAATAAGCTTGATTGGCAGCCGTTCGCAACGATATGAACTTTGATTACACCACTGACCGACCGCGCGAGAAAAAAGAGGTTTGATAGAGCGGTGTACGGGAAGGGCTGAAGGGTTCCACCTTCGAAGATATCAAAGGACGAGCGACGACGTTACATTTAATTGAAAATCGGGTCTCGTTTCAAAAATTAACAATAAACGTGTTTATAATAGAAGCTCTACTTTTGCAACAGAAATTACATTCGATAAAATGCGCACGAATTTCAAGTACTCTATGAAAGATGATTCAGAGATGCATTGTTTGAATCTTACGCTCTTTTTACTTACATATTTATAAGTATTTAATATAGTTATGTTTATGTAAACTTATTTGAATAAAAAATAATTTTATTGGTGTCGTTTGTAACAATAGGATATGATTAATTAATAATATCCATGTCTATTTAATATAGTTATGTTTATGTAAACTTATTTGAATAAAAAATAATTTTATTGGTGTCGTTTGTAACAATAGGATATGATTAATTAATAATATCCATGTCGGGTGAACGGAATAAACGAATTCCAGATTCACGCTTAAAACATCTTGTCGCGACGTATTTTCTCTGTGTACAGAATCGATAGTGACCATGTACGTACTTAGAAAGTTGTTTTGGCCGAAGAAAATTGAACAAGTTTCGCGGAATGATTCTCAACCATTAAGTAACTAAACAAATACTTTATGCATCGACAGTTTTATCAACTATCTATTTTTATACTTAAAACATCATAAAAAGAAAATAAAAAAAAACAACAGAATTTAGTAAAAAAAAAAAAACCGAGAAATGGGGGAAGTCACCACTGCGTTTAGAACTTCTATCACTTGTAGCTCCTGTTAAAATCCACTTAAAGTATCGATTTCGAAGAGCGGCACAGAAATACATATATTAACACGAGAGATACAGATATGCGACAGCCGAAAAGAAGACAGGTATAATCTTTTGTACACAAGAGCAGAATGGGTACGTGGACGGACTAACAGGTAAAGAAAACCTGAACTTCAGAGAAAGTCGAATTTCCTTTGGAGCATGTTCGAACCTTTACAAAATGAGATATATAATATAGAATTGTTTTCACCTATTTTCTACTCGTTAGAAAACAACCTAAGTCTTCAACGTTATCACAGCCTCGTTTCGGAAGTTAACTTTGAATTTCAATAGAAGATTCCTCTCGTTCGCGTCTGAAGAGAACGAAAACCTACCTAGAATGCTTTATAAAAAATACTGTTTGACTAGAGATTACACGCCTATGTGTGCGATCAAATGAAAGGATCAACGAAAATATCCATCTGTTCAAGTCGAAAAATGTCCCGATCAATGATCGACGATTCTGAATTAAATGCATGAACAGTGGATCATTCTCGGTTTGAGTAAGGACACCAAGGGTCGTTGATTCCGAGCCGTGGTATCCGAGAAGTCCTTGGTATCTACCTACGAACGGTGGACGATGCCGGCTAGTAGGGTTTCGATGCGTCCTTGGATCGTTTCAGTTGGACCTTCAACCGTTTCATGCCGATTTGGAAGCCGTTCATCGCTTGGATCGCTGCCTGCGCGCTGGTCGCGTTATCGTATGACACGAAGCCTGCAAATCATTTCAAACAATATTCGAACATGTTACTTGCACTGGGATTCTGTTATAGTTAGATCTCACTCGGTGAATAACGAACATTTGGTCAACTACTTAAATACATATATAGGACAATAAGAGAATTTCAACTGGACGACTTAAAATTTAATAATAATGTTATATAAGATATTAAAAAGAAATTATGCGATCATGAAATTTGTGTCGAAGATCATTACTGAGGAACAACGACGATGATTTTCTTCTAACTTGAAGATTGAAATTTCTACTTTAACTCCTAACTTCCGTTGTTCTTTGGTTGATATCGACTACTCCTGGTATTTTAAATTTCGTGTACGAAAACAGGATCGTATGTTAAGAGTCAAACTGTGTAACGAATAAAATCATGTTTGGGGTGGAATTACGTTCGTAATTCGAGTTTCGTAATGGGCAGGTTGAGTCAATGCAAGATATGTATAATTCAAGACTAACTGACAATAAAAAGATTTATCTTCATCTATTAAGACGAGAATTTTATGATCGGCTTAACATACGTATTTAAAGGCAAATATAGTACGTCAAGAATAGAACTTGTGTGCTTACCGAAGCATTTGCTCAGTTGCGTTTGTTTATCGATGAAAACCTTCGCAGAGATGACGTTCCCGAACGGTAGAAACGTTGAGACCAGGTCAGTATCGCTAAACTCCTGCGGTAAATGATAGATAAACAGATTGCAGCCCTCGGGACCTTCTATCTGCTTGTCCGTGTTCGTGAATTTCGCCTTTTGGGCTGCCGCTGCGGCCGCCGCCGCCGCAGCTGTAAATGCAGAGGATGCAGGGAACCCTGAAAGCACAAGATTCATCGTACAACCGATTCCTTACCCAAACCCGTTGATTGATTGATCTACGCGTCGTGCTTGCTTCTTCGCATCCCACGAGATTCGCATTTTACCACAGAAATTATGATCAGTCTTTTCCTTACGATTATCCATTTATTCGTTTTTGGAAATATACATACACAGAAAACAAGATCAATCAATTTGTCTTCCGAGTAATAATTAAAAGATTTCCACATTTTAAACAGTTTGAAGTCAACTTCAGTTAAACAAATTTCATACATGAGTTTGACTATTTGATTTTTAATAATGCTTCTTGGTACAGCGAATGCAAGTTGCTTCCTATTTTCGTGTTGCGTATCTTGTGAGTTGGAATTTGTATCAGTGGGCGGTTACATACTTATATCAGATACATTTCATTTTACGAATAGGTATCCGTGCAAACAGCTAATGTCGAGATTAAAATTACACTTTCGTTACGGTTACATATGCCCCGCGTTCGGATTCATATCGCCAACTATAAAAAAATTCTTAATTCAAGCGTTGTCTGACCGCCTCTAGAGATTCAGATCGATCACGTGCAAATCGATCAGAAAACGGTACAGTACACTAGATCCGCATTATGTACATAGTATATTGCATAGCGCTAATGATTTCAGGCATTCCACTTCGTGTGTTTCTGGTGTTTTGTTACTCACTATGTAATTTTTTCTTTTCCATGGTCGTCACCGACGTCTTTCCAATGAGAGCTTTAAGGCGCACAGTTATTCGTTAGAACAACACTCTTTACTATATAATCACTAGCTTTTCTTTCAATGTGATACATGTGATAATCCTGATCAGAACGAGACAGACATTTCTCTAATTAAGTTCCTTACCTGCATATTGTTGCAAACTGGAGTAGGCGTTGCTCAAAGAGTCTTGTAATCCGTTCAAAGGTGTTCCTGTCAGGGAATTGAGCGCTAAGGACGTCACAGGACTGAGACTGCCACCGGTGGACCCTTGGAAAATGGAAATCGACTTCATTTATTACATGTTTAACATCCTTGTCTTACTTTCATTCTACAATAATATCCGGTCAATTAATAAGATCATTTGTTTGCGGTACATAATTTTCTGACCGGCATGCTTCATGCTATATAATATATATCAGCAAAAAAAAACAAAGAGTAGCTCTATTAATATGAGCATTATTCGGTTAATAATGCGAGCGGTAGCATGCGCGTTGAGTAGCTACCAGAAGCGATGTACTTTTAAAACACAGATCCATATTATGACTTAAATAACGTAATTGAGGGACGTAGTTTCCGAATAAATATACATTGTTCCAACGTGCATGTTTGTTGATGTGTATAGTTAATTGCAATAAGCGACTATATACAGGAAGTATGAAACAACGCCTGAACAATTTTCGACTAATTCATAGGCTTTTAATTGTAATTTGCGTTTCCTGAGAAATACAAGCGCATTTATATGTAATATATAATTTGATGTAACTTGAAGCTCAATTAGGTGTATGGACATTTTCAAACAGACATCATTCATCGCGAGAATCCATTATAGTACATATTATATAAATACTATGAAACGACACGTACAAGTTAAAGCTTAATTCAAAACTAATTGACGAATATTGGTCGAGCTTCCTTCTATTTGTTAACAAGCCAACTAATTACAACGCGATTAGTCTATGAGAATATGCACGACAGAGGATAATGATCATGTAATATGTAGACGAGATTTATATTACAGAATATCGAGTTAGAGTTTGATGAAAGGATAATCCTCTTATTTACATGATTGACTGTAAATCTAAAACATTGTGTGATAGGATACATAGAGTGAGAATATGAAGGTACGAATAAATGAAAGAAAATAAGAGTGTGTATACGAGTCGCAATAGACGGACCGATATAAGAATGCTTTATGCAGTTGCAATCTCTTCTCACCTGTGTTTCCGGTCTTTCCAAGAAGGACAGCTACGCACGAAAAAAAATTGTGCACATTAAAACGCTGATGTGCGTCCATATAAAAAAAGAAAGAAAGAAAGAAAGAAGATCCACGATTTCGCCTATATGTAATTCCCGAAGTGAGATTTTGCAAATTTTTCATAATTTAATCAGTATAATAGCGTTGCTCGTCGATCCGGGTATATATATGTATGTATATGTAATCGTTCGGTGCACTTGGTGCGTTACGAGCGAATATGCGAGGGATCCGGGGATATTGAAATCAAAATGTTCTGAAAGAATGGAACGAAACGCAGAGGGGCTGTATGTAATGGAACGTGGAACGTTTATGTGCGCGTGTTCCACTGGTCTTATACGTGTATCAAGGCGAACATACCAAATTCGTTTTACAGTTAATATTTATATTTCATTTTGAGATACGATTTATGGGAGAAAGAATGCAAAATATGTTTCAATTGAAAATGTAAGATTTTTATATCAATTCCAAATTTTATTAAGCGATGAATAAAGTTTACTGATAAATTACTAAATGAATAGTAACATTCTTTTTGTATCTATACGAAACTCTTACGCACTGAATAATTATGAAATATCGTTGGTATAGTTTTTCATTGATCTAAAGTATATGTATGTATATGTAATCGTTCGGTGCACTTGGTGCGTTACGAGCGAATATGCGAGGGATCCGGGGATATTGAAATCAAAATGTTCTGAAAGAATGGAACGAAACGCAGAGGGGCTGTATGTAATGGAACGTGGAACGTTTATGTGCGCGTGTTCCACTGGTCTTATACGTGTATCAAGGCGAACATACCAAATTCGTTTTACAGTTAATATTTATATTTCATTTTGAGATACGATTTATGGGAGAAAGAATGCAAAATATGTTTCAATTGAAAATGTAAGATTTTTATATCAATTCCAAATTTTATTAAGCGATGAATAAAGTTTACTGATAAATTACTAAATGAATAGTAACATTCTTTTTGTATCTATATGAAACTCTTATGCACTGAATAATTATGAAATATCGTTGGTATAGTTTTTCATTGATCTAAAGAAATAATTTAAAAAAATCCTAAATTAATAGTAAAATTCATGTTGTAACATTTAACATCAACATCAAATTGTTATGCATTGATAGATAGGAATATTTATTTGGAAAATAATTTGCGAATAATTATGAAAAGTCGTAGGCATAGTTTCCTACAGATCTAAAAAACCTAATTTTTTATACATATAATAGATACGGAGTTTACCTGTTGACCTACTTTTATGTAGAGACGGAACTACGATTTTAAAACCAGTATACATTACTTGAAACACTCACTACAGTACAGAATATTGAATATGAAAGTTTTAGACTGTCACTTTCCAAGCTTTCGCAGCTGGTACTATCTAAAATTCCTACGTGGTACACCGTATCAGTATGTGTATTCTTAGATCTCTGATAAAGTTGACATGAGTAAAATTTCAAGAAAACGTGAAACAACTTCTCTGAAAGGTCAATACGTGCTAATATTTGAGAGTTTCAAAAAGTATCAACAGCTGAGAATATTAATAAGGGCAAGGATATCTATTTTTTACAGACCTAAAAATTGATATAAACTATCATCCTTATACACGTATGGCCAACAATTCCTGACCAGACACGCAGGTATGCGAAAGTAAAGAGACATTAAATTAAGTTCAGTATTCGTAAACGCATTATGACTCCTTCGAGCGGCGGCTCGAATGTGGTGGGTCGGAGATGTGAATTGACAGAGGGGAAAGTTAGAACGTTGAACAGCAGAGAGATTAATTTAGTAATTGTTAATACTATACCAGGCAATATGACACGTACATAGCGACATACCTGCTGTCGAATTCGCCAGTCCGCTTAACGCTGAAACACAGAACACGTTCACGATATTAACAAGCGGAGTTAGTAACGTGTTTACATATTCAGTGCGTAAACTTGGCCGAAATTCACTTATAGCCGAGCTGCACTCTGTACGAAATAAGTAAATGTGTTTCATCGTGCGATACGATAGCTTTCAACGTTATTGCGATCGTATAACGTGCTCCTAAACGATCGAACTAGATCACAGCCAACGAAACGTATAATGAGAATCGTTCATAGTGAGTCAGAAAAATATTGGCACGTTCGTTTCCTCTGAGATTCTACATCATTAGTACAAAACTGTTAGCCAATGTTTAATGCAAGTAAAATTTAATACTCATGAGTAGACTGCGAATTGTCTGCATTTATAGAGAAATTGTAATGAATTCAAAGAAATATGAAAAATTAATTCCATGTTCAATTACACAGAAAATATCAAAAATGAAAAGCACTAATGCTCTGATTATTATTTACTCAAATTCAAGCAAAGACTAGAAACTGCTTTTACGTCTTAAAGGCAGACACTAGAGATCATTTGACGAAACTCATTTTTGTACGATATTTTTTACACACAATCACATGGAACAGATAAATGAGCAAATGTATATAGTATATAGTATATGTATATATTCACACGTACAGACATTACAAAATGAAGTTGCACAGTCTTTGATGACAGATTAATCAATATCTGATATATTTGATAAATTACGTTTTAATCATGGGATTAGATTAATCCTTACGATTTCCATCATGCTGTTACTCTTTCAATTCCATGGTAGCGTGCAAATCAATTGGGCAACCGTTTACTTGACTCAAGACTATAAATTTATAAGTTACCTAATCGATGTGCACGCTTAAATGTTTCAAGCTGACCTCCTCTGCAAAAGCATTACATTTTTTTTTTAGACATTATTATTCATTCACTAGTCTTCTACTTTGACGTTCAAAACGAGGACGAACACACAGTACACATCGTATAAAGAAAATTGCATGGCTCGTGTTTTTATGGATTATGCGTGTTCGTGTCGCGATGGAAATTTTTCGTGTTACTCACTGTTTGGCGACACTTGAAGGTTGCTGTTTCCGCCAGTCATGGCAGCTAGGGTGACTAGGTTCTGCATACTCATTGGCGACACTCCTGCGTTTGCTGCAACGTACGTTATCCAACATACGAGAAGCGATTAGATTCGGGATTGGAATAAAACCGTTCTTTTCGAAAACAGTCTTAATAGGAAGGTTTAGGAACAGTAATCAACTGTCGCGTCTATACGTTCCTCAAAGTGAGACTAATAACAACAAAGTCTCGTAAACCGTCCATAGAAAAGACTTTAAAAAATGCCTCAACATGTCTGTCTATTTTTTCAATTTCATTTGTAATTTATTATTATATTTAAACGATCAAAGACAGAATAATTTTTCAGATTTTACATGATTTATANCATACTAACTGGGTCGGGAATCAATTTGTGCAGCTGTACATACAATGATATTTCTTACACATTAAATGTATACTTTATATTCTCTAGTCTGTATAAATGCAAAAAATCCGCAGTCTACTGTCACAGAAAAAATAAGGTAAATTTACCAGACCATCGAACGAAAAAGACAAAAGAATATTACGTAAGCTTGATAACACATCGATTTATGCTCGTCCAACAGTACGATTATATAAGACTGGATGCACCTAACGTCAAATAAGCGTGCGTTCGCCGGGAATAAGTAGCGGTAAACAGATGTTTTTAACGTGAAAGCGTGACGAGGGTATCCGCGATCTATCATTCCAATGGCTCGCTTCCCAGACCCGTAAAACGAATGATTTTATTATCGCGAAGACAACCGGTAAAAAGTATGCAATATAACTAAACATAGCAGCCCGCGAAACTTGCGAAACGTCACGGGACTCGACATATGCATAATTTACGGTTGTCGATGGCTGGGCACGTAACGAACAACGGAGCGCGACTTTCGATGCCGGACAATGGATGATAAATGTCGACTTAGTATTAGGTACGCGACAAGGAGGACGATGGTTCAGGTGTCGTGTAAAGTATGACCGCAATTTGTTTGTGAACGAGCGAAATTTATGCGAATCGCGAAAGAATAGAGAAGTTGCTGGGTATTATAGTCATCGTTGCCCGGGCCACGCCGCGATGAAGTTCGCCGAACTTGTTTCCGAGTTTACAGGATTGCTCTATATTAAAATCTCTTTTCGCGAATAGGAAGGCTGATCTTTTTAATAATTTTCATTGTTGCACATTCGAGGTTGCAAACATTTTACTACGTACTATGTAAAAAAAAAGTTATCTATACCGCATTTAAAATTGTAATAAAAAAATATAATAAATTCTGAGTAACTGGGACGTAATGTAGTACGCCGTTGATAAGTTTACGAGATTGTAAAGATATTCGATAGGTAGACTGGAATTATTTCTGTACATAAAACGTGTGAAATATGACAATTTATGAAGCTATCGCTTACTTCATCCATTTACAATTTAAACTGAACTTGGCGTTCATTCAACTTTATTTCGTAACTGAATAGTTCAACAACTTTTGCTTATCCCAAATAGCTTGACGGGTTTTATGTGTATATTGATGCTTCTGTTTATGTAATTTGATTTAGTAAATTAGTATGTACAGCTTGGGATAATGATCATATCTACCCACTTTTTATTGTTACTTTGTCGTGAGGGGAGAAGAGTCTTTGATCTCCTCACAAGACCCGAAAATAGTAATAAATTTATGGTTCACTTTTCCAATGCTTTAATATGTACATAATTCAAAAATGAGAATAAAAGGGATGCGGATTTAATATGAACGAATGGATAGAGGACGTTTATTATTGTATTTAGATTGACATCTCAATCCTAAACACATAAATTGACTTGTTATCCAGTTATGAAGTCAATGAAAGTCAATAGCACATTTTTATTTCCCTATTTAACTTTTTATCCACAAATAGAAACCTTGGAAGAAACTGATCTCCACTTCCTTAATTAAAAATATGTATGTGTCTGCATATTTCCTTATACTTCGTTTTAAACGAGTACTTAAAATGTAAAACACTATTATCGCAAAGTTGATTCCTTTCTAATGATCTTTTATCAATTATTAAAAATCTAGGCTCTAATCGAGGCAATCACATTGAAAAAATGAGTCGTGAATTTATTATTATTTCGAAATCTTGTTCCCACAGCGGAAAGCGTCGAGAATCATTGTCCCAATCTGCACATACTCACCTTCCATTTTTATGGTAAATAAAAAGTGAAAAGTACAGATGTAACACGAAGCGACATATGGTTGAATTTTATCGATAAAAAGCAATAGAAAAATGAACGTAAAATAAGATAAAATAAAAAGAGGACACCAACCATACTCACCGGCGGTGTTGCTCAGGGACGCGAGCGTCGCCAGGCCTTGGAGGTTCGCGGGGTTGATTTCCGGCGGACTGGGCACGGCGGGCGCAGTCGCGTGTGCCGGGGTGGCCGCTCCTAGGCCTAAATGTTGTTGCAGCAACAGCTGATGTTGTACGTTGGAAAGTGCGTTCGCGCCGGCACCCGCCGCGACCGGAGTCGCTGCGCTCGTCGTCGCCTGAAGTTGTTGCAGCAGCTGCAACGATGCGGGCGCCAGGGCCGGTGTCGTATCGTTCTGCAAACGATCGAGGTAGCCCTCGGTTACTCTGTCTGTTTTCTCTGCGGACCGTTTGTATGGGCAATGCTTATGTAAAGGTAGCGCAGGTTGCGCAAGTAATTCGCGGAACGTAAGGTAAACGGAACCGTAGCGTCCAGTTGCTATGCGATGTGTAGTT
>NW_017163423.1:11462-27131 GCF_001652005.2 Ceratina calcarata | reverse complement strand
AAATTCTATTGATTAACACTTTGAGGACTTGTTTAATTTTTTATTAAATACTAAAACGTGAAGGAAGAACAGAAACGCGTATCGTATAAAATGATTGAATTCTTGGTCCGATATCAGGAATTTATTCGGTAGCAGATGAAGTGAGAACTAACATTAAGGGATTAAAATTCGCGTAGAGCGAAAAATTTTGCACGCGGAACACGTTTCTAAAATATCATCTTCGAACATCTACTTTTCCTCCGCGTGCATGTACGCATGAGGTATCCTTTGATTCATGTGGAAATACGCGCGTAATTTTGAAACGAAAATAAATATGCAAGAAAGTATTTGATCCTCGATGCAAATGGACTCTTTGATATCGGATAAAAAGGTTGGTTATAAAATATTGAAGATACGGACGGTCAGATAATGTGGCGCCATGTTGACTCCCGTTATGTTCCAAAGATTCGACTGTAGCTGCTGCATCCTCTTCTGGTCCTTTTCCTTCTGCGTGTCTGCAAATTTCACGACCAGCGGCGACGAGCATCCCTAGACGAGACAAATTTAAATAATAAATGTACGACGCTGTGCGTTAAATGATGGTTCATAAAAATTTCTGTACTTATGAAGCATCAAATAATGTTCAAATGTTAATTTATTACGCTATTTGATTTGTGCGGAACAGTTACCCTGTCGTGACTATTTCTAGCTCGGTATTATTATTAGCGATTAATCTTAGGTGACGATTTTCGTTGGCCTACTTATTTTAACACCAATTGGAATATGAAGCTCAGCACGTGAATAGATGGTCGGATATTTCAGTAGTTCGATTAACGAGACTAATTGTTCCTAATTTAGGAACAGTTACCTGAGAATGTACATTAGTGTGACTCCCATTAATATTCATATACATTCCAAAATAGAATGACTCTTTTAATATTGAATCAAACAACTTCATTTTTTTTTAGGATGTCATGAAACCTGATTCATTATACAATATGTAATAAAAAATTTAAAAAAATGAAATATGGAATGAAAAAGTAAAGTTCGTAATTTTTAACTGTTTTATTAGGGCCTGCAATAAAAATTTGAAATACCCCTTTGTAGATGTAATATGTACGTACAATGTTTCATAAAAATTGGTGAAAATATGAAAAAGTTAGACAAATTGAAACATGTATAAATTCTCTCTGAAATAATAAAATCTAGTTCCCTTCGTTCTTTTGTGTCTAGGCGATTAAATGCGTGATTTAAAAAATCGCATTTCTGAAAATAAATCAAGCCATTAAAGGGGTTTACAGATCGCAGTATGAAGTCATAATAATTAATAACCAACGGAAGATATAATGGTATATTGTTGCTCTGAATCGCAGATCATAAAAGGAAACACGGGGCTGTTTACGTGGGTAATAGGAAGCACGAAATCGTGCCAGTTCAGTCGACCACGACGAGCAAGTTCGAGGAACCCGGGCCGGGAAATATTCATGATATCAAAATGGAATTGCTGTCGTAGCCGCGTGCCTTGGCACGATTTGCTTTCACCGGTTGAAATAGGTGCATCGCATAGGCGTGTTAGCGTTCGAGGGAAAGGGAGGAAACAATTCCGCAGAGTGTGTGGAATTCGCTTTAGAGAGTGCACCCGCCATTATACTTGCATCGAATTGCCTGATACTTCCGCTGAAACTTTTATTAGATCCGCATGGAATAGCAACCGAGGGACGGATTAAACATTAATTGGTAAGCAGGAGGAATCGTTCTATTTAGTCTGTGATGCACGATTTATCCGTCGAAATGGTTTCAGTTACAAATGCATTTGAAACTACATAATGCAACCATAATATTTAAAACGTAAAATCACTTAGGGATTCCAAATATTTATTTACCTGAATCTCTAAGAATTTCATGAGTTTTAAAATGTGCATTATCAAATGGATGAACATCAACTGCTATGTAGTAATTTTAGCTGAGCAGAATAAATCTAAAATATCGGCTAACAATTAACTGATGGTTAACTTTTAGAAATTTGCCTCGGGAAATATCGTGTTCCGCTGTCTATTACGCCTTTAATATGTCCTCCGTAAGGAAGCAGTGTAACTTGTCTTACGTTTGATGATGGATAGAACTTTGGCAAGGATGCAAAGTTTCTCCGAGGCTTTATATTATCAGGCACATCACGTTCGAGAAAATTAATCTCTAACAGAAATTACCCCTGACAGTAATTAAGTTGATTAAATGTGAAAATTAGTTTAATTAATCATTTTTTTATCGAAGCGCCATAAAACAAATAATTTAAACTCCATCGATTCTTAAAGAAAATTCTTAACTGACGAAATAATGACTCGAATCTTTCTTAATTTTATCTAAAGTACACAATTTTTTTATTATTCAGACATAATTGATGATCTGACGTTGTATAAACAATTAAGATATACGAGAATATTAGCTGCGATAAGCTTGTTGTTGAATTTTATCTACGTGTGTATAAAGATTACAGACTTTCAGTCAGAGGAGTCATTGGAACGAGGGTAAAACGAAAAAAGAATCGCAGCGGCGATTGCGAAAGCAGCTGTTAAAAGAATCCTGGCATGCGTTTCGAATCATCGAGGTGTCACCCCGTTCGGTGACTTTTTTTCGTACAACTTCAATCGTCGCCCGAGTTTAAATTAAGTGTACGAAGAATTAGGGGATGTCACTCTGAGTGATAATGACACAAGCCCAACGTCCGTCATGGAAAGAAGATCCAACCGAAACATATTTACCGAGCTTTCATTTTAACGAGGAAACGTTCTGTTCCGATAATATTATAAGTACTTAGTTGCAAAATGCAGCTTATCGAGACATATCAACATTCATTATTAATTAACAGGAAATTCGATTATCAAACAATCTATTCATATTTAAACAAAACAAAGACTAGCATAGCAGTGAATTTATATTCTTCACAAATGAATTGAAAAAAGGGTTATTTGGACCGAGCGTTGTAGGTTTAGTGTTAAGAAACATTATAGTGAATTGTCTTGTTCAGTAGAATAAAGCGAAGTTCGGTAACAACAGTGGCATTGTTACAGCCGTTTCGAGAACAAAAATAACAGAGACTGTCTGGCGCAAGTGTTAAGTATCAGAGATAGAAAAACGGCAATTGTGTATTTCAATACCGACTCACCTCCATCGTTTGCGAGTGATGAAGAGCTTTAATGGCGTTGATCGCGTATTGTTTACTAGCGAAGGTAACGAAGGCACAGGCTTTACTTTTTCCGGTGCTGTCCCTCAGCACCGAGCATTCCTCGATGGTTCCGTAGACACTGAACATGTTTCTAACATCATTTTCCGTGAACTTTTTCGACAGCATGCCAACGAACAGCTTGCGTTCTGGAAACAAAACATACAACCTCCGTTAGTACACTCATTGTTCATCCTCGCGCTCTCAATTAAATATTTATCGCAACAGGATTTCTCGTTCGGTAATTTCTTATTCAAGTCGCACGTGGTATAACGCTATTGCGACAACTACGATTCTCTTTTTACTATTTATCACATAATTAAAGAGTACAATGCGCGTAGGCGTATAGCACAACTATGAACATTTTGAAGATGACAGGTGACGAGAAGAGATGAAAGTGGCCGCGGTCAATATTTGTACAGGACCAAGAGAAAAGCCCCATCCAGGGAAAAGCCGCTTATGCAAATTCAGCATCGCATAGGGTCTCGTTGCACAGTGACGTAAAGTAGCCTCGCTGCATCTCTGAATATCTTTATCAGCCCTCTTTCGCCTTTCTCACCCCCATGATTCACCCACCGTTCTCTCGTATTCTATCCAGCATTTTATATATGTTATACATAGATACATACCCATATGCAGTGGACTTTTCAACATTTTTAAATTCATATTTGCATTCTATTAGAAAAGTGAAGTCTTTATTATATACGATACGAGAATAAATAAAGCGAGAGGAGAATTTAAAAGGGGAATTCGAAATTAAATTAGATTCGCCGAACATTTCAGAACGTAGATACAGACGACAGGAGTGTTTCCGGCAGGAAAATCCGTAAAATTCCCGGGCTCGACGTAAACCCATTCGCCGGATACGTAAAATTCAATCAAGAAAATTATTCGACTAATTCTTTAAACGATTTAATCGCAATCCCATGCACGGCCGATTGGCAAGATTTCAACGGGTCGCAACAATTGCAGCACGCGCGATCAATTCCGGGTTCTCTGTTAACCCCGTCTCTCTCGTTCCTTCGCCAAAGTCGATCACCCGTCCCGAGCCGAATTCGTTAACGGTACCTCGTTTCTTGGTTGCCTAACAAGCCGTGTTTCATCATCGAGTCTCTCGTCTCTCCCCCTCCCCCATGGTCGAAGCCTTTGACCGTCGAAAGAAATAATAAAACTGAAAATCAAGAGAACCGGCAATGGCCACGGCGAAAGGGGTCGGACGGGGTCGACAGAGAGCCTAGCCAGGGAAGAGGACAGGAAACGAGACGGGACGGAAACCCCGCACATATTCGTCGATTGCGCCGCAAACTCGTCCCCTGTTAACGATTTAATTACTTTCGTAACCTAACCGTATACCGGACCGCTCTCGCCACGCTCGCCCCCGTCGTCCCTACGCATCGTATCAGATTTTCCACGATGAAGCTCCACGGAGATTGGATTCGCTATACATATAGCCACGAATTATTTTCTACGAAAAAATTTCGAGCCCCGACGGATATCTCGTCTTCTACCCCCGTCGGTCTCCTTTGTCTGGCAGGGTCGGTCTGCATCAAAACTGTGGGCTTCACTGGAATGTTTATTAAATACCGAAGATGTTGCCTCGCTACGGGGATCTTGCTCGCTTGCTTTCGGCTCGGACCGAAATTGGAAGGGAAAAGGAAGGATCGGCTGATGGCGGAGCTTCATATTTACTGGTACAGACTGGAAGAATGCATTGAGTAGGTATAGTCTGTCCCACGCGAAACCGTTCCTGCGATACTTCCTTAGGTATTAATTTTAGGACAAACGCTTTATGAATCGGAGATTCTATAATATCTTGTTGGAAACTATTGTTAGATTGTACAATCTGTACGACGTGCAGTATCGGTAAATTTTGTAAGTATCGTTAGTGGGCTTCTAGGACCGACTGTACTTGCAGATGAATGGACGTAGCTGGGCAACGCGAGCGGGGTAAGGGGATGTTCTGGCGGAACGCACTGGATATCGTTGATTTAATTTAGTTGCAGTACTATCGAGTATCGGATAAGGATGTGGAAATACCGTGGAAATACTCCCATTTCCTCTGTCCATCCTTCTCCTGTCGCTTTATACGTATTATTTGGATTTCGTTTTTATTAAAAATCAGAGAGATTGCAATTACAAAAAAAAAGCAATATTCTATAGGAGTTCGTTAAAAAAAAAAAAAAACAACACGTTGTAGAATAGAATAAAAATGATGAAAACGGGTATGATTGGAAATATAATGTCACGTGTATTTTGAATATCTAATAGAAAACTGTATTAACTAGATACACGGAGAGTTTTGAAAAACGACGACCGGTGTTCGCCCGTTGCAATTTTTGCTCGCTATTCATTTGATCTTTGAATGAAACCCTCTGTGCGGCTGATCCATTCATTTTCCAATTAATTTAGAATCCGCAACGCGACGGATGTTTGTAAACAAAAATGGCACGAACCGATATTTTCTTGTTTTTCCCCCCTGTCGCCATACCGTTTTTCCGGTACTCTCGCCGAGCGTCCGAGCACGAAACCGTGCAAATGTTTGTAAATCAATTTTACCGTTTTATGTACACGCTGTTTGTTCCCCTAATTAAATCGCGTATTGCGTCTGCGGGATACCAGCCCGCGCGCGTTTCCTGTCGAATAAATTGGAAAAGGCGTACTCTCGAAATGCGATCGAAACGCGTGCATGAAAAATGAACGGGCGCTCTGTCAGTATCAGCCGTGCGCGCGAGACTAATTATTTCTCGCATTACGCAGCAAATATTAAAGAACGACGTTACACGCCGAAGTTGTTTGATTAAATTCGTCATTTTCGACACCGATGAACGCGATCAATTTTATTTATATTTGCATTTCCTTCATAGAACTGTCAATTATCTTTATCCATAATGGAACTACACATTTTGGTACACTCTGATATATTTTATGAGATACTCGTGCTCGTTTTCTGTCAATCATGAGAGAAGACAGGCTCGTTGCCTGAGACATGATTGAAAATTTGTTGTAGCCGGCTGAAATCGGCGAAGACCCGAGGAACGATTAAAACGTTCACCGCGCTAAACCACGGGTTTCCGGTGAATGTTACGAAAGATTAGATTTGCGTTACTCCTTGTTTCGTATTCGGCGAGTCGGCCCGACGTGGCACGGCAACAGGGCCTGGCACAGGGATATTCTTGGCCTCTTACCACCTTACTTCCGGGGGGCACCTCGCAGTACTTTGCCAGAATGAGAATTAACTTTGTTAATTTGATTCTCGGCTTGGCCACGTTCAAACTAATTGAATTTCGGGCCGAGTTCAGCTATGGTGTTGCTAAGCAGAACGACTGGCCCCGTGGCTTATGTGTAATATATCTCTGTCTGTATCTACACGTTTGCGTCTGCTAGATCTGCTGTAATGATAACTATACTGTATCCTGTGCTTACTGGATGGGGCTGAATCGATTAAATCAAAATCAAATAAAAGTCTAACTTCTGTCTGTTGAATCTGTACTCTCAGTTTTGTATATCGCTTTTTAAATGTGTCCCTTCTTGTTTAGAGAACATGATAATTTTTAATATACGTACTATATTTTTACATGTATGATTTTTTTTTCTCATTTGCTTGAATTGAGTATTTGGTATAAAACAATTTGAGGAAATGTTTATCCTTGTTTAAAGAATATGACAATTTTTAATATGTATACATACATACTACATTTGTACTTGTAAGATGTTTTGCCTTTCATCTGTTTGTATTGATTATTGAGTATAAAATAATTTGAGGAAGAAGTGTTCTATCGACGCGCCACGACTAAAGAAAAGAATTAGAAGCAGTATAATTTTCTACTTGGATTAGCGCTAATCCATCTTTTTGTTTTGTAAGCATGTTCCAGCGTTAATTAATTGACTATCACTGAAAAACATGTTCGTTAAACGACACGGGACAAGACAGTGTTTATCCTTTTGAAAAAAGAAGAGCTCAGGGACGGATCCCGTCTTCCTCGGGCGGTAAATCGTCCAATATCTGTTACACGAGCTTAAATGAGCTTACGCGTTCTCGTATGGGGAAGTCACGCTCGTAAACTCTCGTCTTCTCATAATTTATTCTCCCGGCAGGAGAAACCGCGATGCACGGAACACGAGACACGGGTTAGAACGGTGAAAAAAGTTCGCGTCGAAAGGTGCACCTGCCAACGACAGCGAGGGGTGAAACCGGCCATTAACGCGATTGTGTAATAATCTCGCGGCAACCCAGGTATTTTTAGCCCCGCTCGATTTACGACCATTAACCTTTCTGTCTTTCTCCTTCGCTTCGTTTAAGTACGCTCTTCTCTCCTCACCTTATTACATTCTATCAAATGTTTGTTACATAAAATATTTATTATAGTTTTTTTACAACGTTCTGTTGCAGCACTAAAATTTGTTCGTACATTTTATCTGAATTTGTATTTTACGCGAGTAGATAAAATTGACGTAACTGCAACCGTGTAATTTTTACGATGTTACAATTGTTCAGTAAAAATATTTCTAGTCTATTGACGAAACGAAAAGATCTTGCAATGAAAATCGAATTGCTGTCGCGAAAACCTGTTGACATTGAATGAAGACGTCCTCATGGGTGCCCCGTCCGATACGTCGAATCACGTACATGGTGTCGTTTGGGCACAGGTATGCGGCTCGTCATTAGTATGTCGGGAACCGTGCTAGCAGGATGTGACGTCAAAAAGTGGCAACGATTTATAGAGAGCGACGAATTCCGATTAGTGAAACGTTTCAGCTGCACGCAGCCATTGCCGCTCTGCCGACGACGACACGGATGCGACTGTAAATTTTCTTTTCATAAAACCGAACGTGACCAGAATTCCCTTCTTAGCATCTTCCGATCTTCCCTTTTTACAAATTCAACGCAAATGGGACTTGTGGCCCTTGCCGCGACGCAACTAGAGAGTGTTCAGAAAACGCGCGTCGTCTCATCAAATATAAACGAGTACTTATAATTTTTATGCGAAATTTTCCTAGCGCAAGGAAAACGAGCGTGGAAATAATCGAATTTATTTGACGATTAATTAATTTTACAGCTTATTTCCCTCGAGTTTAACATTTTTGCTTTGTTCATACAAGATTGTACAACATAAAATATATTTTGCAATATCCACGTTATTCTTGTAGAGGTTCTCATGCCAAAGACAAATCCAGAAGCAGAAATGGTTTATCACGTACCGTTTCCAAAAAAGAACAGTTTCTGTAAAAGTACATGAGTTTAGGGAAAATGAGGTATTGCATAAAAACTGGGAGTGCTAGTAAGTTCATTTGTGAATCAACAAATAGAGGAAATCTTTTCACAATATGTCTATATATACCATATCTTGTTTTCGCTTAATAGTTGTAAATAATTATTACAATTTATTCTACTATATATACTACTATTACATACTATTCAGACATTTCTGATAAAGAAGTATGTAATATCTGATTTTGCCGAAAATCATACGTTTTAATAGAAACCACTAGTTCTCGGGAACGATACTTGATAGAGCAATTATATTGTCCTTCCGGGTTTGTTTTTGGCATAAAATACTCTATAAGAATCGTGGAGTGGATATACCAAAAAGTACATTTTGGTTGGACTGCATAATCTACTGACACAAATACTGGTTTACCCCAGGTACATATCGAGTTCGCTTCTCTTGTTCCGAACGCCACGGGAGCTTATGCATACCTCGTTATCATTCTAAAGGCACGCGATCGACTCGCGTATCCCGTGAGAAATTGATTTTTCGTTGGCACGTACGCTCTTTCTCCTACGTAAGAAACGATACGGATAGCGGAGACCCATTTTCAGGTAGCGCAGTTTCGCGAGATCCCGCTTCAAAAGCAGCATACGCTTGAACCATCGTATTTCCTCGATTCACTGCTGCTGCGACGTCGCGCCGCGCTGCACCGGCGGTCCGTATATTTCGCGAAAAAGCCCTTGTCGTCGTTGCCTCGATTCACGAATATCCTCCTCGCGACAACGATTGCGCGGCCCTCGCAGCGAAAATGGGATCATAAATTTCATGATCGCGACTACCGCGTGGATCCGGTCCCCGGTTTTGAATTTTGCGCGTGCTGTGTCTCTTTTAAGGAATAAATGCGCGATTCAAAGGGAGACCGACATACATACGTGTTTCCACTTTCGAGATACCTAAGGCTTATCACGTACCGTTTCCAAAAAAGAACAGTTTCTGTAAAAGTACATGAGTTTAGGGAAAATGAGGTATTGCATAAAAACTGGGAGTGCTAGTAAGTTCATTTGTGAATCAACAAATAGAGGAAATCTTTTCACAATATGTCTATATATACCATATCTTGTTTTCGCTTAATAGTTGTAAATAATTATTACAATTTATTCTACTATATATACTACTATTACATACTATTCAGACATTTCTGATAAAGAAGTATGTAATATCTGATTTTGCCGAAAATCATACGTTTTAATAGAAACCACTAGTTCTCGGGAACGATACTTGATAGAGCAATTATATTGTCCTTCCGGGTTTGTTTTTGGCATAAAATACTCTATAAGAATCGTGGAGTGGATATACCAAAAAGTACATTTTGGTTGGACTGCATAATCTACTGACACAAATACTGGTTTACCCCAGGTACATATCGAGTTCGCTTCTCTTGTTCCGAACGCCACGGGAGCTTATGCATACCTCGTTATCATTCTAAAGGCACGCGATCGACTCGCGTATCCCGTGAGAAATTGATTTTTCGTTGGCACGTACGCTCTTTCTCCTACGTAAGAAACGATACGGATAGCGGAGACCCATTTTCAGGTAGCGCAGTTTCGCGAGATCCCGCTTCAAAAGCAGCATACGCTTGAACCATCGTATTTCCTCGATTCACTGCTGCTGCGACGTCGCGCCGCGCTGCACCGGCGGTCCGTATATTTCGCGAAAAAGCCCTTGTCGTCGTTGCCTCGATTCACGAATATCCTCCTCGCGACAACGATTGCGCGGCCCTCGCAGCGAAAATGGGATCATAAATTTCATGATCGCGACTACCGCGTGGATCCGGTCCCCGGTTTTGAATTTTGCGCGTGCTGTGTCTCTTTTAAGGAATAAATGCGCGATTCAAAGGGAGACCGACATACATACGTGTTTCCACTTTCGAGATACCTAAGGCTGTTCCAGGTTTTGAATACCAACGATATCGTTTTTCGCTCGTTACGATGTTGATTTTCCCTTTTTGCATGACGTACTAATTTACTATGAACGCAAGGAATGAGAATACGTGCTGAGAAACATTTCTCATTGCATGTTAATCTCGAATATGCATGTTTAGTTGACTTAATTACAATTTATAACAAGAAATTGCTTTTCGTCAGAATCTCGAAGAAAAATGTGGAACATGCTTTTTATAGACGTAATTAAGCTTCATGCATGTACAAAGATTCATCAAAATCGGTGAGAGCATAAAAAAGATAGATTAAGAATTCCTCAATTTATTGATCAATTATTTGTAAGTGAAAAGTTGTGAAAACATCAGATTTTCTCATTTTTTAGATCTACAAAAATCATGTTTTATTATTTTCCTCGTTATGCATATCTGAATAGATTGTACGTTTTGGTGGTTAATTATCATTAATTTTAATTTATGCAGCGACAGAGGGGAAGTAGACCTTCCTGTTCAATGTTGAACAACCATAAATAGGGAACGGCGTGTTAATTAGATATTTGTATGGGATCCGCCACCTCCGAGTTTCCTCCCATTGACCAAGTCAGTTTGCCATTTCCTGTTTCGTTTCTTTTTTATGGAAGTCACTTAATATACATTGTTTGAAATATTAGAAAAGATTAATAAAATATTATTTCTAATAATAAATGTATTCCGCATTATTTAAAAAAATCTTTGAATTTGTATCCTCCGGACTTTGTTCAGTTTTTTTCAAACTGGATACTAATTTCAAACTATCGTATAACTGAACAGCGAAATAAAATAACTGAATTTACAACAAAAACTGATGGCCAGCAATTTTTCCAATATATTAACAAATGAACATGCTTTTCTCGTATCCCAGTTCATGTTTTTCTTTTTCACAGAATAAAAACGAGATACAAAAAAAATTGAAAATTAGAACACGGCCGTATGGAATTATGACCATTGAAAAGGTTCTGTGTGTCACTGTGTATAACAAGGTGTAGGAATACAACGTCGGTTTTAATTAAACATTTTAATTACCACAGTTCAGACTACTCGCGTTATAATTATTTTCTAGTGACTTCTATTAATTACGACGTGCGCTCACCTGTTTCGATATTTAAGTGTAACGCCCTCCCGACCACATATTTATCGGACTCCTTACCTGTCTATCTCACCCAAGATAACATAATTCCAATACACTGTAATTTCTTTTTGTCAATACCAGATAACTATCTGCGGCAACGTACGAGAGTCTCAGTTCAAATATTAATAAAAAGTAATTATGAAACAAATAGAAATTTGATAAAGAGAAATTATTTCAAGAAAACACCATATTTTATGAAATGATAATATAATCTGAAATATCGATAATAAAGAAAATGGAATTCTGCATGAAAATTGATCATTCTAATATCCTTCATTTTTTATTTAACTACGAAGCACGAGTACCAAATAATTTACATATATTCAACCTATTCACATGTGCAATAGAATACTAATGTCACCAGCGTGGTAAAAAGTTGTTATCGTCATCGAGCAAAAACAAGGAAAGGAATATATGCAATATAACTCTTTTTTAATCAACGAATGAATTATTTAAAAGTATGTATGCACTTTGCACGTGAAACGTGATTACCATAAAAGTAATCGTCTCTATTTAATCTTTATAATCAAATACATTTTCTATAGACATTATGAAAAGTAATTTATGCATGTACTTTGCTGTCATAGATTTTAGTCGACAGTCAGGGTTTGTGTAGGATTCATACACGTCAGCTCTTAACTGAACAAACAATCAATTTTGTATTCTCACTTCTCTATCATTTGAAATTCTTCGTCTAAGAAACGAATTCTTCTTCACGCTATTATGTAGAGCTTATCACACACAGTTATCATAGTACGAATCACTGGAATGAAAGGCGCTCGTTACGAATCCTTTAAACATGAGATTTGTAGAAGCCCGCAAATGCAACCTGGTGTTTGTGCTCAGACATGGCGTCAAAAAGGAGAAAACACGATTCGAAGACGAATCCGCATTCCAGCTTCGAAATGCACCGTACGCGAATCACGTCGAACCTACGAACGAAATGGCTGAACGCGTGAATCGCAGGAATTAGAAACTGCGCTCCCCTCATTCGTTATTTAAATCGGCGAGGCAATGCAAATGTTCGCGCATTTCGTTTCCGGCATTCAAATAGTATCTCGAATTTGTAAGGTATTACTGATTCTATTTCTTCAATACTGACTTGTTCCGACGCTATTCATTTACCAAAAGTTTGGCCTAGATCTTATAGACATAATAAGCGTTAACGAGGACACGTATGATATTGTTAAATCATTCATTAATCCTGTTAATTAAATTGATTCACGGAGGCTGAAAATTACTCGTTAAAATGTTGCATCCAATTGTTAACAATCATTTGTTGCGTTTTATACCTCAGTTGGTTAATAAGTCGCATTTAATTGTATAGCAAAGTAAAATTTATTTTCCGAACCAGTGAACAGCTACATGATTATACTTCAAATTTAGGTCGGAAAAATATTCAGGTAAGTATCTACCCGATACTTCAAATGTTACATTTTTTTTGCACTTCCTGTTCAATGAATTTCAGAAAATCACGAAATCAAATTAAAATGGAAATATTTATATTTATTATGAGACTTTTAGGATTAAAAGGTTTCAAAGATTGTTGCACAATGAAATCAGGAAACTGTGTATATTTTGTCAATTGAAATTCATGTGATTAACATTAATATAAAATACAAAATTTAAAAGCATTAAATAGGTAAAATTTACAATTCTATTCAAAGGCTTCACGGACTGGCGAAGAAGAAATGTCCACAAGAATGAGACGTGACAGAAGAGGCTCCACAAATATAACAGAGGCGAGAACATTTCCCAGTACTACAAAGATTCGAAGAGGAATAGCGGTAAACACAGTCGTCTGGCAAAGGATATCTTCGTTCCACGATTTGACGTGACACCTGTTTCTTCAAATACGTTATACACTACCAATCATGAGCATCCAAACAGTTACTAAAGAGCGTACCAGAATAGAATTTGCCAAGTTCAGATCAAATTTAATACGAATTTTATTTTATGTAATTCCTTTCAACTTTATCTAGAATTTAAAATGATCCTTTGAACACTGAATACTCTTTAAAGATAAATCCGGATGCTTCTGTATGATGTAGTAGAAATTTGACTCGAACGAAAATCCCGCGAGGTGTGTGACCAGTCTTCCTCTTGTAGACTCGTCTCCTGTTCGCATTTTTCTCTTTGTACCGAGTAAACCGACTTTGTAGGAAGGATGAGCGATGTGCGTGATGCAACAATGAACCGGTTGGACACGCGGTCTTCTCGTGTCTTTCAATTTGTCTGCTTGGGGAACGAAGAAGAGCATCGCAAACGTGTTTGCGACTTCGCGAGAAAAGGTTCGTTTTACTACTGAATGACAAACAACATGGCAAAAGAAATCCGATCTACATATGTAAAATATGACTTCCTGTTTTTAATAGTGAGCACAGGTAGCAAATACAATTTTTAATCCAACTGACGTAGTTACAATATTGTCAAATAGTAAACCTAGTAATTATTGTAACAGCGATGTTTAAGAGTGCAAGTATGTTCTATAGCAAATAGATAAATATCAAATCATGTCATCGTAGCAAGAATTATTAGTTTAGTAAAAACGGTATCATTTTTAAGAGTCATGTTGCACTGAGGGAAAATCATAAGGGAATCAACGGTCCCTCAATTTGATCTCTAGATGTACACCAGACCCTCTTTTTACACAATTTAAAGATCAGACAGTTTTCATTAACTTCAATTTATTCAGAGTTCTACTAATCAGCATTTGCATGACTTTTTACACTTTCATCGTTGTAAAAGAAGAGAGATCTTTCAACGTCATATCCTAGTTTCTGATAGAAATAGAGTCTATCTGATATCGTACAATCTGAATAACTATCAAGTACACATATTTCATTACTTGTTTACGTGGACGCGTAATTGTTACATAATAATGTATTATACTACATACGACCGCTGTACTTGGAAATCAGGCACTTTGAATCGATATTCGAGAATATCTACCGATGTTATTTCTCCCACAGACCAGACAATATAATCGTTTCTAAATGTAAAAATAAATCTTTGAAAATTTAATGGGTTCAGATTTAAACAAAAAGGAATTTGAAACGATTAACTCTTAAGGAGTCGGATTAGGACTATCATTTCAAGATAATACATAGAGATAGAGAAGTGAAATGTGAACTGGAACGTCGGACCCTTTGAAAGGATGTGTGGAACACAAATTATCTAGGTAAGAAGTTGGACAAATACCGAGTGCACACAGGAGCTATTGTCCAAGAGCAAAGGGTGGTGAATAGTGGAGAGGAGAAGAGAGGCTCGAGTGGGAGTGTTGCCTGGTTCCAGTCGAGTTGAGGCACTACTTCATTCAGTCCTATCGCCCCCAGACGCCTATCTCTCGCAATAACGGCTTCCATTGATGAAATTCTGAGGTCGGTAAACGAGCAGCGGACCAGGACGCAAAACAACAATCACGAGTGAGCACACGCGTCGTACTTCAACTTATGACGTTCACTACCAGGCAAGCACAGTCCTGGGATTGCCATCGTGCCAGTTTTTTTTTATTCTTCACGGACAGCTGTTGCTCCGGGCCATCACGAGGTGTACAAACGGCCTCAGTAATTCTACAGGTTCTGCCTTATTCCTAATATCATTTATAGAGATCTAGGGAACGTTTCGTCGAAAAGATATCTGATCTTATCTTTTCGAATTTGTCTCGTCAATTCCACTGCTGTTTCGTTACACTTACTTTAAGATTATTCCCAAATAAAATTATTCCCGACAGATTCACATTTTTTAATTCCATATTGCATGAGCAGACGAAATATACAGTAGTAAAACAGAATGGAGGAGAATTGTTTTGTACAATAAAGAACGCACGGTCACCGTAGCCGTACCTGACCTACGGAATAATAACGGTAATCTTAGAGATAATTCACCGGACTTGGCATGAGACTTGACTACCGTTTCAAAGTCTACTCCGTGACAAAAGAAGTAGATATCGGAATCCGCTTAGAAGGAGTAAAGATTTTACACACGCGTTCATATCTCGTTCGTAAGAAAAATATTTTGTACGTGACGAATCTCAAATCTTTGTACAACGTCTTTGTAGAAATGTCACAATTATGACGAATCTTAACCATTGTCTTCTACCGTCAAAGAAATATTATTTAGCTTCTGTCCACTGATTTTAAATGAACGTTTATGT
>NW_017163423.1:9420-10773 GCF_001652005.2 Ceratina calcarata | reverse complement strand
AAATAATTAAAATAATTGAAACTTATAAATTGATTGATTGAAAGCCCTTGGGAACCTCTGATTAATCGGAGTGATAAACGAGGACGAATTTTCCCGAATGAATGTCTGTAGACAAGCGACAGCCTAGTTCGCGTACCATCTGGGCTCATCGATTGCATCACGCGAGGACTGTAGGTTCATTCACGTGGTCCCTTTTTCTCGCCGCTGCACCCAATTTGCACGGAGAAACGGATTATGAAAAAGCGTGCTCACCCGTTCCGACGCGGATCTAATAAATTTCAAGCCGCACGAGCTCTTCACGGTTATATTAATTCGCGAATAATTTCCATTCGTAACGAGAGGTTCGCCTTCCTTCCTTAACGGAACGTACGATTCGCGATACCCGATTTCGAAACAGTCGAGCATGCCTGCATTTTTCCATTAGCGAGTTTATACGAAGTATGCAAAATATCTCGCGATTAATGATACACGATTATACACTTAGTATATACGTACACTACGAAATCTAATTAGAATTCAAAAAGTATAATTAAGCATTCACATCGATATTCTAATAATAATACCACTGGCGAGAAATGAACGAGGGGAAACTGAGTGAAAATCGTTTCCCGTGGCCGAAAACAAAATCTCCAACCCTGGTTCACCCTTGCCCCCCCGTCCTAATTCCGTATCCACACCATCGCACGTCCCACAACGGAGATTATAACCGTACATCCGTGCACGAGAATAACCCGTACGGCGTAAAGTATGAAGCCGAGCCGCGGTGGATCGACTTGCAAATCGCGTCCGCGGGTGAAAATGATGAATTCCATCCAGCGCGGGTTAACGGGAGCGGTTTCCTTCCTTAACAGGACAGAACGCGCGACATTGTTCCGTTTTCGAGCTCTCCGGTGCACGAAGAGAGAGACCCGACGTTAATTGATACCTTCATCACGTGCTCGCGTACGAGCGACCGTTCTGCTTTCTCCTCTCTCTACGCTATCGTCCCGCATGCAGGTTGTTTCTGAAAAATGTCGGGTATAAACGCGTCACGCTTGACGATCATTTACATACGCCCCACAAACTGGAATAAATCGTTGAAAAGTCGAATGCGACGCGACGCGCCGCGTTTCGCGTTCGTGGTTACGAATGCCAAAGCTTTGGCTAAGCGCGTCAGCCGTTGCTGTTCAGCTAATGAGGCTTGTGGCTGCTTTTGATGCTTAGTACTTGGTAGTCTCGTATTTTCGAAATTAACAGGCACGAGGCTCATAGCTATATTTTTATGTCAAATTCGGTCTGCATTGAACTATTATCTTCTTTTTTTTATTAAATATTTGCAGTAGTTATTTTTTAAATTATTGACTGATTGAATAT
>NW_017163423.1:5217-9399 GCF_001652005.2 Ceratina calcarata | reverse complement strand
TATAAAAACTTTATAATAAAACTGTTTTCCAACATAATATAGTCAGACAAACCTCATTTTTTTAAATACACCCCTCATTAAGAGTTATTTCATCCGACATGTGTAACAAATGCGTTTTCGACATCACAAAAGTCAAGTAGTAACGAAATTGTAGTATGATATCCGTAATACAGTTAGACATTAAAAAAAGGTGCGGGCTCTCGAACTATCATCATATACGCAGCTTCGTAATTTCGCTTATATATATTTATTTCCGTCGTAAGTCATAATTCGTACCTATGTACATAATATAAGTATAATACAGTATTAACTAATATTTTAATTTATAAATCAGATCTCCGTAATTTCCTATTAAATCAGTTTGACAATCTAAACGTCTTCCATTGCTTAAATCGAATTCCGTTCCTTTTTGTTTCCGGAAGTGTAGGGGAGGATTTTGTTAGCCATACATCGGGTAGCAATTTCAAGCGCGAGCACTTGTTACGTACGAGATCGTGCGGAAATAGCAGGGAAGGATAGCGGCGAGGGACTTTTCGGTGCCAATAAATGTCGCTTATAAAACCTGTTCTCTTCGGTCGGTCCACTGACACACTGGCTGCCGTTGCTGCCGGCTTACCCCCGAGGCGCTTTAACTTTCTCGCGCTCGTAAAGTCGTATTTTTCCCAAAAAAAAGAAAATGCTCCCGGTGGCAACCGGTATTCCGGAATAAGCAAACACCGCTTCGCTGCACGGGCTAACCGGGTAACGTCAAAACGATGCTTTTTCTGTGCCGGCAACAAAAGTGAAGTGCTGCTCTTTTTTTACTTCCCGGCGAATCCTTTATAAAATACCCCGCCGCGTTGCTGGAATTTTATGATCGGCCTCTTCGAATCGCGTAGGATAGCTAGATTGCCCCCCGTACGGTCTTGTATGTACAACCTGAGAATTCAGGTCGTGCGAATTATTGCCGAGCAATGCTAATTTTTTCAGGCAATTAACGACTCGCACGCGAAGTCCAAAATTAGTCGCTGGTTAGTAATATTAGTAAATTCAATTGTGACGTCCGATACGGTTCGTAAAAGTTTTTGGTGGACGATCAGACGAAATGATAAAAATTAAAAAATATTCAAGTATTATAGATATTCAATATCATAGATTACAGATAGCGAGACATATGTAATTCATAGTTTATTGACGGTTGAACATATGCAAATTAGAGTGAGGGAAAAAACAGAGCGGAAGAGACGAACGAGGTCAAGTTAGAAGTATTTCGTGATCGGTTGCGAATGTGCCCGAGCGTATTAGAAGCATGCAGTTTGTCTGGTATCAGCGCGCAACTACCGTTCAATTTGCGCAATCCATTAACACGCATCACCTGACGTCGTTCTGCTTAACGTCTTTTACTATTTCGCAGAATTCGAAATTGAAATAAACGAAACATACAAAAAGTGGTATTTAACAAATCGTAATGCAATCAACGTGTGAACTAAAATTGATGTTCAATTATGAAGTTTCCAATCTCTATGTGGACAGACATAGTTTAGATAATTTTCTTATCTTCAAGAATTACACAATTACATAAACGCGTCACATATTTATTATAAAATGCAACACATTGAAAAAATACGAAAGATTGTTGTTACTCAAATTATGCAATAATCGAAACAAATTAAAAATTTCTCTTATGAATTTATGAAGGTACACATCCTTCCTCGATATTGTCTGCTGTACTATGTACCATTTCTACTTACAGTCACTCACAAAATCTAATAAAATCGTGCATCTGCGAAGTTTCAAATACTTAAAACAGGAAATTATTGTAGAACTTTAAGTAGTCTGCTGCGACTAATACAGAAAGCAATATACGGAAAGTAGTATTTAGAATTTCAACCTCCTTTCTTCAATACAGATGTATGAAGGCTTCTGTAACTGACTGTGCCTATCCTCCAAGCCGCTTAGATTCAAAGGCTCATTATGTAACTTCCCGCGTGCCAGCTTATAAGGAAGTCAAGGATGTTTGAAAGTGTAGTCGTTACAGTGTACTTTTCCCTTGGCATTCTTCGAGATATCCTCGCGATTCGATCTCTCTCTTCCCCTCTCCCGTTAATTCTATCTTCTCGCGAGGGAGTGTACTCTGAATGGCGCACATATGTATGTATAATTAGTAGTATAGACTAAACAATTAAAGTTTGTTACATACGTTCAGAGTAATGCAGTATACATGTTTTCTATCCTTCATTAAAATTGAAGATATTATCATTTCACATAGTAGACAGATATGATAAAAATGTTTCATATGAGAATGATTCATAGAATTTAATATGCTACTTAAACTGCAACTATATTACGTAACGAGACACTGTTAGATGACAAAGTTATAAATTTATTTAATTAAGTTAATATTTCTATAACATGTTACAATGACTTATTGACTGATTGAAGATCACTGTCACTATATTTCTGAACTAATAATTATAAACGTAACCAAAATTGTTGTTTAAGTCTGTTTCTTTCTCGAATAAAGTTACACAAGCTAAGTCCTGAACGTTATAACGAATAGACTGCGGATTTTTATCTAAAATTAGTTGAATATTTTAGAGAATGTAATCCATTTATACCAATTTCTCATTTTTATCATTTCATAATGTAAGATTTATATTAATTATTTTATGTAGCTTCGGAGATTATATATAATGCGTCTTCTTACGTGCACATTTTCTATAAATACATATTATGTCTAATTATGAATAATGAGATGCAAAATATTTTATAAATCTGTCATACAGCAGAAAACATGTTATATTATTAGACATTATGCTCTACTTATTTATTTGTTTCTTGTATTTTTAAGAAGTTATACAATTTTTCTATATAACGTGTATTGTTATATATAGTGTAGACACAGTTTTATAAGCTGCAACGTTCTTCAATAACAGAGTGGATATCGATAACGAGTGCCGACGACATTTTGTTTAATTACTCAGAAGATGTTTCCTGATGATGACTCACTCGACGTTAGTCGGGTTCTGAGAGCCGATTAACTGTAATAAATCATCTCACGTTGCGCCGTAACTTGATGCGGCTCGTTCCTGCGCACAACGAAACGAACGGGTCGATGTTTCCACAGGATATTCCTGCTCCATTTTTATCACTGCCACGAATGCTAGCATTTTTTTTTAAATTTTAATATGCACAAATCGCAGACGTATTATTATTATTTCTCTCTCTATAATTTTCAAAGTGAATCTAATCGGTTTTCAGAATCTTGTAATGCATGGGTAATTCTTCAATCAACCTCCCACATCGATGGGTCATTGAAAAATATACATTCGTCATTCTTCATTCAATACTCTGTTCTTATCTATCATTTATCTTTATTATTTCAATCTGCTACTTGCGTGCACGTCTACACGTACGTCGCGGAATTATTTAAGGAAAAGATTTAATCAGCCAGTTGGTGAATTCACGTACGATTGTTCTACGACCTTGGCGCATGTCCCTCTTGAAAGATATGCTACGTTTGCATTAACAATACGTGCATGACATATCGTCAATCACTCGGTTGACGACTGGGACACGTTGCTCTCGAATACAAATAAAAAGAAAACTCGATGCACTTCAAGGACTTCGTTTTACAAACGCGTGCATACGTTTTCAAGTGAAATACGATTAATATGCAAATTACACGAGGATAGTACACAATATTGTTATAACTTAATTGATCCAACACGGTATCCATTATTTTGGCCACTGTTTGTAATTAATTAAACGGTAATTCGAAACAATTCAGGATCAACCATAGTCTGTTAATAATCATCATGTACTAGTAATTATACGTATTCTCTAAATGAGATTGACTAACGATAAGTGTTATTGCGATGTCAAGTACTGGACAAAATTGTTCGTGGACAGCCTTAAGACTTATATTCAGTGTTGATTCATTGGGAAATTATAATTGTTAGGCATGATCGCGTTGTGTTACGAATGCATTCTGAATTCCTGAACTCATTCTTTCATTTATGGACTTCTAAACTCCTCATTGTTCGCTGATTCTTTCTTTGCCAGTCGCAAACATCCGCTGTTGTTAAACATACAGTCAATCATAAAAATATTGGGAAGTCTTTTGAAACGATATAACTTTTTAGACATTAGACTAACGAATTTAATTTCACTTGAGACGTTAGAAGACTTAGTCTATTATAA
>NW_017163423.1:0-2356 GCF_001652005.2 Ceratina calcarata | reverse complement strand
GAGTAAAAAAGAACTCGGAAAGCATACATTTTTTATGCGGTACCGTTACAAGTGGCTGGAAATTAATCAACGGAAGAACGAACGCGTACCGAGTACACAGGAGAATAGAATTGCATCGCTGATATTCTTTGCATCGTTCTGACCACCACAATCAGTGTCGCGATTCTTTTCCTTGCTTTCAACGCGATTCCCTGTCCAACTCCTTTCTCCCCACTTAATTAACGATGGCTATTAATATTGGTGAGTAATATTAATTAGGCAAATTTATTGAAAATAATTTATTAACATTAGAATATGTATTTCATATTTTAATTTTTGTTAAATATTGAATAAGACATTTTGCACATATCCATGGTATATTAAGATACATAAATTATACAAAGATAGTTGAACCTATTGCTACGTAAGCTTGAGGAACATTTAAACATAGAAACGTGAAGTACTGCAAAGGCAAACGAGCGGTAATTATGTTCAAACAATTGCGTACGTGAAAAATTAGCGAGGGCTCGTTAAAATATGCTCGAGACGAATGTAACACGATAAACGTGGACGTTTAGCCTTCAATATGGAAAAATCGACGTGACGTCTTGATGACATAGTCTTATTTGGAGCCGCACGCGTATAGTGGCCATACCACCGGCATATTCAAGTTATTTACTTGTGAAACGCATTGGAACGGCTCTGCCTTCTGGCTAGACGTGCGTGAAATAAGAACTAGACGGGGGGCATTAATTAACCAGGCTATAATTAAACCAGTGCTCGTGTATTTTTCTGTCGTCTTGCACTTTTTCTCTCTCGGCTTCGGAATCTTTGCGGAGGAAACGAGGACGTGCAAATTTGTTTCGCGAATGCATTTAGCTTGCAAAGATCTTAGAATATTTGTAGTACTCGAGTAATTTTATTTTAATGACAAGGTTACGTGTGTATCACTGAAGAAAACATTTGAGTATCTAACAGGATTGTTGATAAGACTTTAAAATTCGTTTCTACAGTAATTCTAGTAATTATAAATAGTCAGCCTTTGAACAAGTCAACGATATCTTCTTTAGAAGTCAATTTATCTTTTTATCATCCAATTGTACGATAATTATCGATATTTAAATGGAAATTACTGCATATAACTTATTTCTATTACGCCATTTCTTTCGTTTATTTCCTAAGTAATGCCTAGGTGAATGAATTGGAAAATTTTCTGTATTCCACATAGAATTTTCATATGAGAAGTAATTCAATCCCTCGAGAGAAAGATTATGTTGAACATTAATATACACTGAAATATATGTAGTGAACTTTAATATGCTTGATGAAGGCAAGTGGACGAGATATCCCTATAACCGAATATTCTAATGGGGTACTTAAGTACAATCCTTGGACTTTAAACGATTGTGACTCAAGCGGTCTTCGTAGCCTTTCAAATCGTGCACTCAAGTACTTTTGTGCTATTCCTACATAATGGCCAGTTTACCTTAACTCGGTTCGAATTTACTCTAATTCGATAGTTCTGCCTCCTATGGATATGTGGCCTAGATTACGTAGATGTTGTGAACGACGTAAGATTCGCGTGACACTACGATTATGTAGCTGTAACATAACAGCATTGATACAAGTTGCTTATTATCTGTTCGACAAAAAAATATGTATTACATGGTTTGTCTGATTTAATTCCTGTTGAAATTTTTATTCCACAACTGATCAAAATCCTAGTTTTCATTTCTCACACTTTATATGAAATTTTCCTTCCTCTTTTACTGGACGGGTCTTGTTAATGAATTAAGTTATAAACAGAAATGGGAGACAACAAATTATAAATGAAGTGATTGTGTACGTCGGCCAGACTCGGGGATACCTTTATTTTATTAATAGTGATGGCTCGTATGCTTTGAACTTTTCGACGATGAACTTCTGCTTAAATATTTCTGCTCTTCATTGTGAGTAATATTATTTTGTTATTAAATAACGTTCAATATTTATACTATTTTTTTCTGTATCTGAACTGATTTCGAAATCTAAATTTGTCGTTTAATACTTGATATACTTCTAAACAGCTCCATTTAATTATTTTGTTATAGTAAAATGTGCTTTAATCAGATATATATTTTTAAAATGTCTCAAAGATTTTCTATTCTGGATAGTGATAGATTTTTAACATGATTAATTACGAAGAAAAAGAAATGAGAGGAAAACTAAGAACACGGTAAATTAAATCTTACTCCAATATACGGCTTTACTGTGATAATCATTTTAATATACAGGCACTCCAATTTGAAAGTACTGTGATGAAGAATATAGTTAACAAAATGAAAACCTTGATACCTGATCTACCAAAGGGTCCTTTAGACTCTTATAGAAAGCGTGC
>NW_017163422.1:985948-987746 GCF_001652005.2 Ceratina calcarata | reverse complement strand
AATGCTTGTTATAATTCTTACGCGACCAAACTCTTTATCCAGATTTCTTTTTTTTTCAACTGATAATTGAAGTAAGCCTCTTAAATGAATTTTTCTATAGACCCTGTAGTAAAATTACGTTTCGAGTGGCGCTCGTGGAAAGATACGATAACAGGTGTAACTGGGATGATGTAAAACGCGTGCCCAACAGACTGGAGAATTGGAGAGCAGTGCAATAAATCACGCCCGCTCCGTTTACAGTAGTGATCGATGATACTTTCAAGATTATTAAGATTGATACGAACCGAGGTAATCGTCCCACGGTTTTATTATTATAAATATAAAACGTTTTCACCTCAGATCATTATTAGACAGATTTTATATTCCGTACATTTTTATACATTATACGGTTTCCTTTTATGTTGTTTATTTCCGGTCGATTGAGTTTCTGTATAAATGTATCTGGTTATTACCAGTGGAGTGAATATAATAGAAGGGATCGCGGCCAAGAGATTGCTCAACGGTCTGATATTAAACGAAGACCAGCTTCTTATTTTGCCGTTTCCAACGAACGTTAAGGGAGAGCAAAAAAATGTCGGTTGCCGAGTGTTAAATGGCTGCTGCGAGATAGGCTAGCTCTGGCCGGAAGCGTCATTTCCTCCGTGTTTCACAAATAAACGCGATAAAACTCGTAAAGGAACTGGAGGGGGACGTGACCATTTTAATATCGTTATAAATCACCGGCTCTGCCGCGATTAGGATTAAAGTGAAAGTAACTATCGCTTTTTCATTCGGTTCTCTCGATATCGAACAATGAATTCTGATTCATGCTCACTTTCAAATACATAAAAAAAAAAGTTCCAACGACGTCGTATCAAATAACAGTAAACGAAACCGTACAAAAATAATTATACAAATAGACCAATGGAAAAATTCGTGCCCAATTTTTAGAGGTGATTCAGATTTCATCGTACTTGGGCACAGATGTTTGTTTTAACACTATGTTACAAACCTATAGAAAAATAATACTTTCACAGGGATAATGGGGAAAAAAAGTAGTGAGACAACTGGCAAAATAAATTTTGACATTCCAACTACAAATACAGGACTGACGGATAGAAAATAAAAGTATAATCCTAGATACGAAAATATTAGAGTAACAGCAATCCTACAATATCTAAGGAATAAAGGAAGATAGTCAACAGTTAATCTCACAAGTTAGGTGCGAGACTATAGAAACGTGGAACAGATATTAGGAAAAAGCAAGAAAAAAAGGAATTATTACCTGTGTGAGGATTGGTACGTTGGAACACTTAGTCAGAAGCTGTAGAAAAATGGAAAGAGAAATTAGATTGGAAGACTAAGTGCAAGGATTGATGCAAATATAAAAAAGTGGCTTAAGAACCTAAAACAAGCAGAGAGAAACGGAAGTAACACGTGTAATAAAGAAAAGGAGAAACTGTAGTACAGACGTTGTATAAAGTATAGCATTTAGTATGAGAGATAAGCAATTAAGTAAAATAAGAATGAGAGGAAGAAAAAGAGCGTGAGAGTGGAGTGAAAGGAAAGGATGAGTGAATTAAGATAGTAAATGTACATCAAGTCCAGATTTCTTCACTGCAAGGCTGAAGAATTATTATTAGTAGCAGCCTCATAAATACACTGTGGATTTTATGCATTTATAAGAAAATTATATTTGCAGAAGGTATAAAAAATGTTCGACTCTTGTTCTCCAAGCAATACAAAAAATGAATTAAATTTAAAAATATTGATATTGATCTGCCTGATCTCCCAGTTTCAACAAAGAAGAAATCCAGCT
>NW_017163422.1:982835-984360 GCF_001652005.2 Ceratina calcarata | reverse complement strand
ATCATGCGTGTATTCGAAAATATAATAAATGCAATGTATCCATTTCATAGATAAAATAAATATACCAACACTAATATCAATAGAAAATAAAATACCAGAATTGATTATCTCTTGAATAACAGCCGCTGGATTCATTATGTTCGTAATTGCAAGTTAAACAGCCGGACGTTTAATTATATTCTGGGAAAGTTTCAACTGTAACAATTCACGTTTGAGCGACGTCGCGTTCAGTTTCTCAACTTTATTTTCATCCGTTTCGCGACAAACTCGATGAATTATGACCGGTCCCTTCTACATTCTTGCTTTCGAAGAGAACAAGACGTAAGTATCGCACGGGAAAAAGACGTTTCTGTAATTCACACGCGGCGCGGGCCAGTTTTTCATCGAGCTCCCGAGGGAGCAATAAAACGGAACCCGGGATCCGGGATCGAGTTCACGAGTTTTGGCTGGATAACTCCTCGTGCCTAACTCGAGGTACTCTGTCCATGCTACGAACTTCTTTCCAACTGGAATTTTGTATATTCACGAGAGGAAAGAGCTGTCATCGATTTAAAAATTTATATAATAACGTTTAAAAGGTAGGAATGAAATAAATTCGATGCCTGTACGATCCAAGGTCGATAAGATCTATAAATATTTCTAATACGAACACGAATAAATTTTTCAGTTCAGAGAAATCAAAATCGTCTCTATTTCATTTTCACGTTTTCCATACATGAATATTCATTGTTTGACATTAAATTTTCAGACTCTCAGTACGATAGAAAAAAGGGAGCAGATGTTAACTCAGTAAATTCTGGCGATGGATAATGATAGTGAAAATGGTCGCTCGAAAAATCTGTTTCCGCGAACGAACGGTGTTTTTCAGCAGCGAGAAAAAAAGAATTACAAGGATAGTTTTTCCAGCGATATGACCGAGCCATCAATTGGATTCGCGTTTTCAGCGTGTGCACCATTTAACGCAGGCGACGCGAGGGGATTAAGTAATTTTCGCCAATTAACGTTAACGAGACACCCTCCGGTAACGCGTGGAAAAAGCTCGTAACGAATTTACATTCCCAGCTTCGTAATTTTCTGCAATATTCTTGCTCTCCTATAATTTTGAAAGACGCTCGAATGCGGAATATTATACAGTTTTTGTTTCGTAGGCGAGATTATTTCACAGAAACCGTGAACAGAATAATCATTGTTGCATAAATACTTGAGAATTAAGAATTCTTCACACTGAAAATAGTATACGACTCTGTCATCCGTTAATTGTATGTAAACGAAGAGAGGGTTTAGAAACTGAGGACAAAACATCTTTCAGGAGAATAATAAGTGTAATCTATAACAGCATAAAGAGAATAATTGCTATTATGTAAACATTTGAGAATTTAGAATTCCTTACATTGTAAATACTCTATAATTTTTATAAACGTGTCTGCCATGCTATAATTATATGCAAACAATGAAAGGGTTTGGAAACTGAGAACCAAATATCTTTGAGGGAAATAAAAAGTGCGATCTATAACAGCGTAAAGAG
>NW_017163422.1:974751-982016 GCF_001652005.2 Ceratina calcarata | reverse complement strand
TTTAGAAACTGGGTAGAAAATATCTCTGAGAGGGGTAAAAAGTGTAATTTATAACAGGGAATAAACAACGGTATGCAGAGTAGATAGCAGATAGCTAAAAGCAAGAAGAGACAGCTAGAATAAAAGCCGGGGGCGGGCACGTGTTCCCCGCGAGGGTGAACCGGCCTAATAAACTTTTTATCTGCAACTTTCGGCGCGTTTCCGCCAGAGAAAATTAACAAAAACAACACCGATGCTCGCTGGCCCAGTTTACCATGTTATACTCTATGCACAGTGTTTCAGATACCAGGGTTAGTGCACGTTTAACTACCACAGATATATCTTCTACAATATTATATATTTCATTATAATACCACAAAAATATTTTCGTTCAATTGTATAATTGATATCTCTAAGTAATTAAATTATCTGATTATCTTAAATGTACTAAAAATTGCATTGAATAGAAATTCACACTAATTTTTACAATAATCGTTCATGTTTCAATTGTCCACTATTTAATCATATTAAAATATCCTCTAATGCAAGTGACACGTCAACTAGAAATCTTGTGAAAGATCTAAGGCAGTTGTACGTATATAAACGAATCTCTGGTTGTGACACGGACAAACAGGCGACTGGCAATTGTCGAGGGTATCTGATTGAACGGTTTTATTGGCTAGGAGTTGTTGGACAGGCCTTTTCCTAGACGAAAAAGCGGCGCGTCAAAGGACAAACGTTGCTCCACTTCCAACCTTTTGCCCTTTCGCGTTCCATCGAATGGATGCATCCCGATTGACATCGGACAAGCAGAGAGGCGTGTTTCGATTTGTTGAATCCGAAAGAATGCGATTGATACGAAGGGACACGCGATGCATTGCGCGAGATTCCAGATATTTTAGGTTGATTGCCTCCTTACCGAGTCCTATTAGTTTTTCATTATCGATTCTCGATAAACCGTTCCGCCCTACTTAGCCAATTTATGTTAATCGATATTTAATCTTCCATATGAAACAAGTATACGCATATGAAATATGTAGTTAACTGTTCTTCGATTTCATAGAAATTGTTCTCGTTCAAACGCTCTTTAATAAAGCCTCAGTGAACATTTCTCAAAATGCATTAGAGAATTGAAACCTGAACAGAAATCGACACTGACAGTAAGATAAATTAAGTACAGCTAGTAACAATGAATCTGAGTCAACTCGGGCTTGTGTTAATTTCCCCACGGGGGACAAAATTAAGAAATGAGTCCTACGTTCTATTTTTTCAGTGCTCGATCTGGCGTCGATTGACTGTTGGATTTTAATCATAGACATAAAAGAATAGACCAAGCGACCAATGTTATTTAGTTGACGCTGCACGAGAGAGAGATAACATGTTTTGGCAGAAGTTCTATCTCTCTCGCACATGCCGGTAGTGGGGGGCTACATTTACTATGTTATATCAAAAGAGAAATTAAATGACTCACATTTCCCCTACTTCCTCTCACTCTTCACTGATAGAGAGAGAAAGCAACACTTCCGAACACTTTCTCTCTCGCACGTTGCGTCAAGTATTCCATTTACACGCTCGGTCTATTCTTCTACATTTTTTACATAATTTTGACGCGCCAAAATAAAAAGAATTTTATATTAAAATCCAACAGTATCGATGCCAGATCGAGCATTGAAAAAACAAGACTTATTACTCGTTTTGAATTTTGTCTCTCTGGGATAAATTAACAGAATCTGGTTCAGATTCATTGTTAGTAACTGTGCATCAAGCTGCACTGAGGATCCGATTGTTCGATGAAACTTTTACCCAATTATCTACTTCTCCACTCGAAACAAAAAGCTAAACTTTCGATCGAGTTTATTCTCGCAAGCTTCAATAGTTCATAATCAAATTCTCGAAATGATCAATTATGCTCCAATTGCGTTTCGGATCAATCTCAATCCTTCAACGAACAAGAAGAAACTTCAACGGTGAAAATAACTAAACAGGGAAAACCTGGCGCGATTTCCATATGACTCAACAAAAAAGACCTCACCTTCGAATTTTTGCTGGGAAATGTAGACCGATATTCAGAGACGTTACTTATATTTAAGATCGTCTTAAGCATTTGCTGAAGTCCCTGTTTTCTGTACAAGACAGGGATAGCAAATGCTTAAATATCGACCATTATTTCACTTCATTAAAAGATACTTTACACGAATTTTGTATTTCATTCGAACAAATTCATAATATATAAAAATGATTTTTAACATGTTTGAACAAATAATAGACAGTTTTTATAAATTGAATGACAAATCGATCGTTCTATAAGAATAATTTTTATTGATCCACGCGGCAGATTAACAACAGTAAAACACGTAATTTGTTTAGGTGAAATTTTTGCGGCCATCATGGAAAACTGGAGACGGTGGAGACTGGATGGATGGGATAAAAAAGAGTAGGTTGGTCAGATAAAAAGGGTCGTAACTCAAGCGCAGCCAGTTAGCCAGGGAAAACATCCCACCAGGAGCGGTTATTTCGATTCAGGATGTAAAGAGATTCGCTCCTAAAGCGTTGCGTCGATTTAGGAACCGCGAAAACCTGCGTCCTATCCCCTATCGAAAACGAGTAAATTATGCGCGAATTATAGCCGTCTCGCTGACTTTATATACGAGCCGCACGTACCTTATTTATTGCGACTCTTATCCATAATTATGGCCGTGGGAGACCGGGCCGATCGACCCAATGAAAAACTATCCTGGCCCTATTGCTATTGGATTTACACCTTACGCGAGAGAACAAGAGATACCGTGTTCATGCGAAACTACAATTTTAAATACACGATTGAATAGAAAGTGAAACAGGTGAGTAAATGTACCAATTCCTACTCAATTCCCAACTTCTACTCACTCCCATATTGTTTTATACTTTTAACATAATAAACGTATAAAATCATTGTACATAAAAATAGTGATAAATAAAATTAAATCAAAATAATTGTTGGTGACGATTGTTCATTAGTATTCTACATCCTTACATTAATAAAATAAATACTTAACATTCTCAGTAGAAATACAGGTTGAGTAAAAATAGAGACCTGATTTTCTTACTGAATAGAAATACAGACGTTGGTGAATAGAAATAAAAACACCGAGTTTTGACTTGAGTAGAAGTACAGACGATAAGAGTGTGTACTTCCAGCCTGCATTTTGCATATTACAAAATTGACTGTGAATAATTTTTTGCCTGATTCATCTGAATTTATGGTAAATTCCATGCACGGAAGTATCGTTTTCATTTTTTTACTTATACATCGTTTTTTATGTTCAGCTGATAGCGAAATCATGCTTAACTGAGCAGAAACTGGAACATTTACCTCATAACAATTTTTCTTGCGAAAAGCCAATCGATCCGCTATGCCCAGAATTTCCCGCAAAGTTTCATTGAAATTAAAGGCGTGGCTTGGTAAGAAACGAAAAATCCGTGGGACGACGACGGCGCGGCATAAAGAAATAAGAGGAACGAGCCAAGACGAGCGCGAGGCGAGAGGCGCGTCACGAACAGATGTTAACGATAAGATTTATGAATTTTTCAAGTTCGCTCGCTCCCGGATCTCGCCACGTTTCCTGGCTTGACGGATGAATTTTTAGCCTTCGAAACTCCCGTTCCCCCGCAATCTAGATCTTTTCACAAGTTCAATTTTCAAACTCCAATGCACTTTCATTAGACCGCGGAACTTTATGCAGAATAAATCACATTCAAAATTAATATACAAAATGAAACCTAAACAGGAATATGTTTCACCTTATGAAAATAACGATACATCATTCACTTTTGCTATTCTGAACATCACTGGATATTCTATGCACATTTTATACGATCTTCTTACTAATGCATTTTGCAAAAAATGAACGAAATAGATTAATAAAATTATTTTTATTTATTATTATATTATATTTAATTATATAAAATAAGATGGGAACACGCTATCGCGTGTACACTCATGGAAACGATATAGACCACGATTAAAGGTACTCTAGAGAAGTTAGAATTTAAGTAAATTTAATATAAAATAAATAAATAAATGTTATTTATGAGAATTAGTGTAGTAAATAGTATTGTATTATCCTAGTCCGTTTCTGGGCCCATGAAGCCGAAATTAATCTTTATATACAGGATGTCCCAGAAAAAGTGTTAGAACCGAGAAGGGGTGATTCTGGCGGTGTTTCTGAACAACAATTTCCTTTGGTAAAATGCACAGTGAGTTTTTCATTAATAATTCAAAAACCATGCCTCACTTTGCATTTTCCCAAAGGAAATTGTTGTTCAGAAACACCTCCAAAATCATCTCTCTCCTGAAACACCTTGTACATACTAATCCATCTTGTAATTTAATTACTACACAAATATTTTCCTTCTTTTATTTTTGCGGATCAAAGCGTTTCTGTAACGCGATGAATAATATTTAATGAGAGACTCTGGTACGACAGGTGACACGAATACGGTCAGGGAAATTGGAGTGGTGTGTAAGCAGGACTCCACGTGGCGTACCGTTACCGAACCCGTCACTGTAAATCAACCTTTAACGCGGACTCGCAGTCCTTTGACCCTAATAAAACAAGCCGCGGTGCGCAATCATGCTAATCGGCGCGATAAACGAATGGCAAAAACAAATGGAGTCGGTGCACCGTAAAAGGAAGTGGCACTGCACACGTTTATCACACGGGTCTCGTTCGAATCGCCGCTTATCATGCTATATTTCAAACGCAATATCGATACGCCCGTGGAATCATTATCATACATTCTGTATTCTGTAAATGGACCGGAATCATCTATATTTATTTCATTATTCAAAATGAATTCGACTGCGAAATTGCACGTGCATCAAGTGGAAATCACAGAAATATATGGTAAAACAAAAGATGAACGTATTCACGGATATAATAGGTTCTCCAAAATCGTTACCAATATCGAACAATCTCGTTTCATTTCGAAATTTCACACAGGATATGGAATTCGACACTGCACAATCGCTCCCATTAATTGAATAACTTTTTTAATATTGGATTAAACTAATATTTTTTGACGCACTAAAAAGCGTAATTTACTACACAACGTGTAACAGAGAAATAAGAGAAATTGCTATCTGTCGAAGTCTCGAATAAAAAAGAAAATATGATTATTAACTTTTTTCTTAGAGCTTCTAACAAAGGAACTGAAGTACTTTGTGGAAACTAGGAATATTTGAAATAGAATTCGAATTTCTAACTAAGGTGTTAGAATTTTTAAAATATATTTATTTAATTTTACACAATTTTACTCAATTTTGTTAATGAAGATAATTCATATTTAACTGATTAATCAATGTGGTTGTGATCTTTTATTCTTATTGTTTTATCTTATATAACTTTATAATAATAAAAGTATTCATCTTGCGTTCGCATATTGTATCTTTCTATTTATAACAGACTATAAATAATTCCAAAGTAAATTATCACCTCTTATAATAAAATCTTTCAATTAATATCATAAATAAGCAAGTTTACTTATATTTTTTATTGTATGTAGCGATAAATGGTATGGTTTCGAAGAAGGAAGGAAAGGAGGCAATCGATGGACTGTGTAATTCACGGTGGCACCCGGATAATAACGTAACTGCGGGCATGACTGTTGGTGAAAGCATCGCGAAGCGAGTATTCTGGTCGTAATATCGCCGCATTTATCGCTATCAAAGTGCAGAGGCGTGCTATTGTAAAGGTTGCACCTAACCTGCGATCGTGCCTTTAATAGCAAACTAATAAATAGAGACTTATTACTCTTCCTACCTCTTAGCTCACACGAACATTCATTATTATAGAAAGCTCTTTTGAACCTTAACAAACATTAGCAATTTCGTATGAGAAAAAGATTCTAATTCAGGCTTGTCAATTTCCAATCAATTAATCAAAAGTAGAACCTGATCCTACTTCGTTCACTAGCGACCTTGAATGAAATGCAGATGGAAATATCTTTACACCTTTCACTGTGGATGAATCATTCGGAATGCACACCTCAAGTGAACAGCACAAATTCGTTGAGATCTTTCATATCATTCTTCCATAAGAAATTTCTAAACGCCAAAACAAATTAACAATGTTAAATGAAAGAACAAAACAACTATAGTCTCATAGAATAGTTTGCAATCATTTTTCTATCTCTCTACTCATAAAAATATTCTATGAAAAATGCTAGAACAGAATTAGCTAAACAAAAAACGTATGAGTGCTACTCCAGCAGTAACTCCGCGAACAACGGGTGATACTCAAAGCTGGGAAGCAGCCGCGTTGTACGAGAAACTGTCAGGAAACTCGAAATAAACAGAATTTGCAAGCGGGATCGCGGGTAGAAACGGGGCTGTGCGCGAGGCCCCTCGAGAAAAGTTTCCGCGCTCGCGGCCGATTTATTTTCGCGCTCTTCGCGAGACCGAATAAAACGAGCACGCTCTCCTTGTATATCTCTGGCCCCGATGATGACATAACGCGGCGTTCGCTTTTTGCTTTTTTAAACCGTTACAAGTTTGTTCAACAAGCTTTTTCTTTCCTTGGTGGAAATTTTCACGCAAGCGAATCGCAAGATGAAAAGAATCGTCGACCCGTAATTAACCGTACTCTTTTTTCTCAACTGGCGTATTTCGCCAACGAGTTTTTGATCAATGCAGTAAAAAACTGGTATTTGATAAGAACATTTGATTTGAAAAATGATTTTATGTATACATCGTACTTAATCCACTACTACTAATGAACATTTGTATGTGTGTCTGTGTCTGTGAGTTTCCGTCCGCTTTAGCAAGGACAACCCGCCCGGAGGTCTAGCTGAGGATGGCGTGCCTACGGCACGCCGGGAGAATCTGATATTAATATTAAAACTTTGTATACCTTCATTTACTATGTTATTAATAACACTACTTAACTGAATATTATTGAGCGAAAGCATCCTTCAGAAATAATACGAGAATTAACATTGAAAAAATGATGAATATTTTCAAATGATACTCACGGTTACAGAATAGTCCACTCTGTTCCCACTTGCCAGACGAATCTGTAAATCAAAAGAATACAAAAGTTAGACAACGAAATTCGTCTCTACTTAAATATAATATATTTATATAATTATAAAACAGACAATTTATGTCACGAACTCTGCATGGAACGCATAAAATGCAGACATCAATTGTATAACAATTGAATAACACTTCATGAATGAATTAAATAAAAGAAATTGTTTAGAATGCATTTTCTAAACTGTATTATCATAAATGTACTGTTTTGCAT
>NW_017163422.1:965138-973440 GCF_001652005.2 Ceratina calcarata | reverse complement strand
ACACTACTTAACTGAGTATTATTGAGCGAAAGCATCCTTCAGAAATAATACGAGAATTAACATTGAAAAAATGATGAATATTTTCAAATGATACTCACGGTTACAGAATAGTCCACTCTGTTCCCACTTGCCAGACGAATCTGTAAATCAAAAGAATACAAAAATTAGACAACGAAATTCGTCTCTACTTAAATATAATATATTTATATAATTATAAAACAGACAATTTATGTCACGATCTCTGCATGGAACGCATAAAATGCAGACATCAATTGTATGACAATTGAATAACACTTCATGAATGAATTAAATAAAAGAAATTGTTTAGAATGCATTTTCTAAACTGTATTATCATAAATGTACTGTTTTGCATAAGAATGCACGATCTACCTATGAGGAATCAATGGTATGTATGTACATATACAAATATTATTAAATAATATTGACCTAAGTGTAATTTATGGCTCAGTTGTTTAAAGATGTTGAACCGGTAAAATGATATCACGTGCGGCCTTTCCATGGAACGTGACGATGGAGTATTTTAATAGCTCCTTGGAATGGGCTTTAGGAATCCGATATAGCGGCGATTAAGTCGTTCGATCGATTGAGAAGTAAGTAAGCCGAGTATCGAAAACGCTATCGTGCTATTTTCTGTAGCTTTCATCTTCAATCGGTAAGTTTAAAGGACCGTGCGCGGCTTTGCGGAGACTTTTCAGTGAGTGAAAGTGCGCGTCAGCTCTGAGAAGTAGTTTCTATTCACAGATTCAAATACGTCGAACCTGATCATCTACCCTTTTTATCCAAGGTTTTAACATTTAGAAATTTCTACTTCTAATTTTGCTATAAGATTTATCAAATATTTCTTACGTTATCAATTTTAAGACAGGAATTTGCTATTTTTAATATAAACGAATTCAATAATTATGTTGATGATGAATAGTTACTATTTATAAATTCGAACCTAATCATGTATCATTTTTATTTAGAAACTTCAACTTTTAGTTTTGCAATAAGACTTACGAAATATTTTTTACTGTTATCAATTGTAAGCCAGGAATTTGCTATTTTTAATATAAACTAACATTGTCCAATAATTGTATTAAAAACAAACTTTTCTTGTAAATAATATATCCGGAAAATAATGCAAGAAGTAACAGAAAAATAAAAATGCATCGACATTTATTTGTATAAAAAGCTCTATAAGCCTAGTGCATTCAGAATTGGAAGGGGTGCAGGTTTTCAAGCATTTTTCGAGGTACCTCGCGTGGTTGATCGATCGCGACATATCGACGAGGCTTCGTCCTATCGCCACGACGAAAAGGCTTAATTAACATCGAATCAATTAGCGGCGATTAGCATTCTCTCCAATTAATTAGCACTAATTAACACCTTGCCGGAGTCCGCGAATGCCTGGCCAAGGAAATCACCGGTGCCGCTTTTATCGCGGTAACACCCGCCTTATTATCGGGCAACCTGCAACCGCTGACAAATCGACTTTCATTATCGCGTTATACCCTCCAATACCCGTGCCGATTAATCCTTTTAACAGAGGCTTATCTCTAAATTGCCAACAAATATAAGTTCTTAAACATGAAATCAATCTAAATTTCTAAGAATGTATAAATGATAAAATAAATTACTGTATAAAAATCGCAGAATTCCAAGTTTCATCAGAAAAGTTTCTTTTTCATGTACGAAAGCGACGATTCTATTAATGTTTCACTCGCGGCACAACGGCCCTGACACGGTTTCAACGGAGACTCTGGTAGCTCTTCTCGACCGTGAAAAGTGCTCGTTCCCGGAAACACGTTGGCCGAAATTAAAAGGCGAGCACCGATCACAGAGTTCCGGCGCAGCGAGCCCTTCGTTTGCCCGCTGACTAACCCAGTTTCGCATTCTGAGGTAACTCGATTAGTTCAGGGGTCGAACGCTTTTCCAGAGCTCGCGTGCTCCGCAAATATTTGGATCCGGAGGACCGGTGAGTTCGTTAATTCACCGACCGGGGAACGAACGATAATTGAATCGTTACACCCTCGCCCAACCCCTTCAATCCCGAAGTTCAAGTCTCAGGGAAAAAATACAAAACAATTCTTTTAGAGCTGGGAAGAGGGTTTCTGACCGACGCCCCAACATATGGCATCATATTGGATAAAATAGAAGAATCTATGCAGCGTGCAAATTTTTATACCTCTCCGTTTACTACATTTTGTTACATTCGTCAAAGGAAGTATTAAGTGAAAAATAGCGAGCTATGAATTTTTCGTTTCTGCCGTAGAATATTGATCGAATCAGGAATATTTTACGGAGTCTAGTTAATAAATCGTGAGCGCGTCGCTTCGCGCGGCTGCCACGTTACACCGCGGAATATTCAATTGGGAATGTCGATTTTCGGAGCCTTCGGGAATTGCGCCAGAGAATTCCGTATCGGATTCGAGATAATTTCACGTGCAGTGCTCGGAGCATCCGGGTTATTGCCACGAGAACGATTTTACGCTCCCAGAACCATAAAAACTTCGAATGTTAAATGTTTAAGATACGGAAACAAGATTCGTCAATGGGTTCATAAAATCGTTTACATTCATATGTACATAATAAAAACGATAACCAAATGTTTATAAAATAGAATTCAAATGCATTGATGGGTACAATTCTCAATTTGTATGTAGGGCATGATTTTCAAGTTGAATAACTGAATTGAAGTTTAATTACTAATTGATTATTATATGAAGTGATAAGATTTCTGCCAAAAGACATGTAATAAGACATGCAATGCAAGTCACAAAGTACTCTTCACTTGAATAGCCTCGTATAAGGATTTACATATACATACACACATTTATACTCATTTCAAAGAAATTATGGTCAATATTCTTGCTTACTAGTTAGATTCATTTACAACATGGATTAGTAAATGACAACAATTTGTTTTATACACTTAAAAACTACGTTGTTATTATTAACACTAGAGGCTTTCAGTTTCCACATAAATAGTCCCAAGTGTTTAGTCACAGTCAGTACTTGCTTTGCAATAGATGAAAGAAGAAACATTTGCAACAATTCTACGTTTAATCATTTTATATATCTATAATTTTATTCAAGTTATGTACACTTTGCTAAGAAAAACTAGTTTCAGCTGTTGGAGGCTATTCAAGTGAACAGCACTGTGCACATAAAATACCACTACATAAAGGTCACCACTATGGCTTTACTTGATATAATACAGCAAGCTATATCATGAGTCTTCAATGAAGATATCTTCTTTAGAACACTGGATTCAAATTTGATATCTGGTAAGAAGATCAGAGTGCCATTCAATGGAATAGAAAACTAATGAAAGAGATGACACATAGCGTGGTAGAAACCAGGGCAATCATGCTCGGAAATTTAGTACGTGCCTCCGTGTATAAGAGAGGGTGAAGAAATAGAGAAAATGGTTGTAACAGTTCCTCTTATCAGCCCGGAAGCTATTAACCTGGTAAAACTTACTTTTCCTAAAACTGGGTTAATCATCTGTTCCGCGAGCCGGCCAAATTATCCGTTCTCGTCGTCCTAAATCCCGAATTCCGGCGCGCAACGAGCGCCTGTAATTAGACGTTAATTGGCCCACCGAATGGATTTTCCGATTCCATCGATCGTTAAACTGTTTCGTCCTCAAACAAAACCATCTGTATGTGTCGCTTCCTTCGTTTCCACACAAAATCTGATAAAACACTTGTTCAGATTTTCTTTTTCAAAATAAAGTTCAATCGATTACTTAAGGATGTACAGGCTATACATATACTTAAAAAATGCTGGCATGTTGAATTTGTTATAATAGATTCCTATTACTATTAAAAAGCTAAAATTATAGTGATTTCAAATTTTTCNGTATTACAATAATTTTTGTACCAATAAAAAGATCCTAAACTCGACCAATTAACTAAACAAATTTATTTATTTGTTCACACTCTATAAACAGATAAATCTGAGAACGTAAGGTGAACGAATTAGTTTGAAAATTCGTTAGGAAAACGGACAAAAGTTTCGAACAAAACAAACTGGAAACCGAGAGCATAAAATTCGGAAATTCGCCAGTGTCAATCAAAAAAAAATATTCAACCTATGGACATAATAATTTTTTATACTAACACGTCCATCTGAAACTCCTGAAACGATGATGCGACGATAAAATGGATCGCATCAAATTTTCAATTCGTCCGCGAAATTTTACGGTCACCGCCGATGCGACAATTTCTAACAAACAATGTCGAAGAGGGAAACGAGCGAAAAAGGGGAGAAAAATTCTGCACGCTTCGAACAGCACGGCTCGCGACATTATTTGCACGATCCGCTGTTTTTTTTTTCAACTCGACGGTAGAACGGTTGGGAATTTTCACGCGAAAAACTGCTGCTTCACCGAGTCAAATAAAAATCGACATCAATTATTTTGGGAAAACATGTAGGAAAAACGTTACAGTGATGAACAGATTTAATTCATGCATCCAACACGTTTATAACAAATTTTCGTTTTAATGTATTTATCGAAAAATCGAATCACGTGTAATGCATAAAAATATCAAGAATTTGCAGCGGTTAATTGATGAATGAAATACTGCTATATAAGATAGATAACGAATGGTTGTTATCTATTATTCTATCACTATTAACTGCAGAGAACGAATCACTGGAATGCCTCGCGATTCACCGTAATTTCGATAATTGCGTCGCGTCAGGGACTAACCGAGACAGCAAGGATAAGCTGTTCTTTGTGCGACTCGTAGGAATCGATGAGAACCTTGAAACCGAATCAGCTTGACGAATTCCCGAGTGTTCACAAAGTTAACAGAAATAAAACTGATTTTATGTTTAATAATAAACTTAATACTGTCTTTTTAATTGTAAAATTGTATTTTTTACAAATTACTTTTAATAATCGAACAATTTAGTCCGATTTCTTTAAGTAATATTCAATTGAAAATAGCCAAATACTCGTAATCTATGACGGTTCATATCTGTGTTTACATACTCCTCGCGGTTATTGCGGCGTTTTATCGGCCGGATTTTATCGTTTCAATGGCATCGATCGTCGCGCGAGGAGCACCGACTGCGGTTAATCAGACAGCAGAGCGACGACGACGTTTACGTTCCTAGCACCGCTGCTTGTTTTCAATTAACGCTGCCCGTACAAGCGAGCTTGCTTGTTGCTGCGCTCATATTAACGTACACGATTTGTCAGATGCATCGGGGCGCTTGCAACTGGCAAACCATTGCTACAAGGTGTCCCGTTTGAAGCTATTGTACATATATGTATATATGTAAAATCACACGAACTGTGGGCAATTATTCAGTTATATCAAATAATATATTATTTGTAGGAGATCTTATGTACATTCTAATGCATATGTTCACACTAGATTACTGGAGCGAGTCAAGTTGACTCATTTATGATAGTAAAAGTAATATGGACTATTCGAGGCTATCCAAATGAACGGCAGTCTGTTTCTAATACATCTTCGGGTACAATCCTTATAATTACACTAAGAATTTTTATACAAAATAAAACATTCATAGTATCAATTTAAAGAATGCATTCTTAATAGACATTTTTTAATCATGTAAACATCGTAAAAGCCTTTTAATATTTTGTATATTTTTTAACATGGCAAAACAGTCTTTACATTCACTCCCAATTTTACTAAAAAGATATTTTATAAGCAAGAACCAAGTTGTTAACTCATAGAACTTCGAATCTATTGAGGATTTTGTGAATATGCATTTTACCCCTTTTTAAGGTATATAAAACCCTGCAATTTATTTTTTACTATTTGTATAGGTACCTTCTGAAAACAAAAACCCAATCTATAACTCACTAAACTTCAAAGATGCTGGAAATCTTTACAAACATGTTAACCCCGTTTTCACCTATTTAAGGGTTGATTGAGGCAAAATCCCTTCTTAGTATCCCCTTTCGTCATGAAGGGTATTATACCCTCCAAGTTTCAAGTTTCTCGGTCCAGGGATTTCACCTCAGTAACATATACGATTAAGGAAGATGAAAATTTGATATTTTAAGGGTGTTTTCTACCCTTAAAACAGTTTATAGACCAAAATGAAAAAACACATGTGAAATATTATTGGATGCTCTCCATGACTGCAGAGGTTCATCAAAATCAGAACGGAGACACTTGGGTAGATTAACTTATCGTTTCATGAATTAACTGAAGTCGACACATCAACAGTGACACATACATTTTGTTCGAAACGAGTTCCAAAAAATTTCAAATAGTACGTGAACAATTTTGTCTAAATAGGTGCTCTGATGTTTGATCAACAGTATTTTTTAAGTTATACCACCAATAACGAGCTCCAATGAGGGATCAATAATAAGCTGGCGTAGTGCCACTGACTCTGCTAGTGCATCTTACAGTAGAGTTCGATTTTCTAGCACACGTATATTTTCGAATAAAAACTTAGATGAAGATCGCACGCTTCATCACATGTGACATCGTTCAATCGATTCGACTCACGTTTATCGAGCCTAGTTATTATTAAAACGTATTGTCATTTCATAAATCTATTGTCTTCCCATAAACGTATTGCCTCTCCATAAATGTATCGCGTTTCCTTTCATCTAAATACCAGCTGGTTTGATTTTTCTTAGAAAAAATGGAAAGAATTGCGTGCAAGCTACGTGAAAAGTTTTCTGTACAAAACATAACAACAGCAAAATTGAAATTTAAGTTATTCAAATGTATTACAACTGCAATTAATTAATTGCGACTGATAAATTGATATGAATTTAGAAAACATTTCAGATCATATTTTTCAAATTGATATTATATATAAAGAATGTAATCTAGTGATAACGAGTCGACCCTCGGCGTGGGCGTTAATTAATTAGAAAGTTCCGACGTAATCCCGAGGCACCGGGCGAGCGAATCAAAATTCATTAGCGATCACAGGCCGTAATTCCTCCCGCTATCGGGATCATCATCGAGGTATCGATGATCAGGCATATCGAGAGTCAGCACGGCTCAGTACGTCCGCGATCGGGCCAGGCATCGTAGGTTATTGACATTGAAGGAAGCAAATCGATAGCCGGAGCGCGCCTCGGTGTCTAGTCACGGAAGTAGAATACTGATTGCTAGCATAAAGCCTATTGTGCGGCGACACGGCCCGTTTAAATATAGAGTGGCCAGCCACTATAGTCTCGAGCGAATATAAATGCTGCCAAAACCGATGAAACCTTTCAGAGGATTCTCAAGACTTGCTCCTTATCGACTATGCAGTTTCACTGATCGAGGACTTTGAACCCGGGTTAACGAGTCTCATTCAAATCCTCGTGGTCGTATTCCAATTTAGCTAGTCTCAGTATTTTAATATCATTACACATATATAGCAAATTACTATTTTTAGAGTTTCATTCAGATATGAGTCGAGGAATTGATTATATCTGATGTAATCAATTTGATTTAATTATTGAATAATTGTATTTGGCGACTTAAATAAAAGTTCTAATCTCCTTCATATACTTCCTTCACAATTTGGAATTCAACTTCATCTGATCTGATTATTTAAATCAACATCTCAATTTGACTTCTTGTATTTTGTGACTTGAGAATAAAAATTCTAATCTCCTTGACATACTTCTTTCACAATTTGGAATTCAACTTCCTTTGATCTAATTATCTGAATCAACATCTAAATTTGGCTCCTTGTATTGTGCAACTTGAATAAAAATACTAATCTATATTTAATATTGATGCTTGAATTCAGATCCGAACTGCTAAAGTATGATTTCAACACCTGACCGTTCAACTCGTGCCATTAGAAAACGGATAACCGCGTGTTGTAAGTTAGCGGCGAAAGAACGAAACTGAAACTTGGAAAGTTCGATCGATGAATCGAGATCCAGAGTACACGGTTCGTGATCAACGCGAACACGGTAATGGATAATAAAGGTAAACCCTGGCTCCTCGTGTACACACGGCCATGTGTGCCCGGATGTACGTGTGTAAATTGTACACAGAGGCGTGTAGATGCACCTAGCTTGATTTCTACGCGGCACCGGTTACGATAACGGGACTCGCGTCAACATCGTTCATCGAGCTTCTAATAATGACCAGCAAACTTTTCCAACATCTTACACCTCGTCCCTTGCGCTTTTTTCATCACGAATTAATTAGCAAATACGTTTACGAACAGACAATGAGAAAGGTTCATCAAACTTTTAATAATCGACTGCAGATTGCATGCGTTCATCAAAAAATTCAGTGGACAGAGTATGAAAAATGTGAATATCGAAATAATAACGCATTCCACT
>NW_017163422.1:963350-964502 GCF_001652005.2 Ceratina calcarata | reverse complement strand
CTAGTAATGATCATCGAATAAATGAAATAAAAGAGAAAAATATCGATTCAGAGGAAATATAACACGGACTACTAAGGGTGTAGAGCAGGTAACGAGGAATGGCGTTCATATTTCACGCCGTGAAATTTTCATCTGAAATTTCCTCGTATCTAAATTGAAGCATCAAAAAATTGGATGTACAGAAAATACGAAAACTATGAATATCGAAGTAACAATACACTTCGTTAGTTTTTAGTAGTAAAAGGAAACTCGATCTGGATTGCATTCTCTAATTACGATTCTTTTATAATTTTTAAATTCCAAATCCTAATAATGATTATCAGATGAATGAAATTAAAGAAGAAGAACGTCGATTTAAAGGAAATGTAGCACGCAGTACTAAGGTGAAGCAGGGAACGAGGAATGGCGTTCATATTTCACGCCGTGAAATTTGCACGAGTTCTCTTTATTGTGAGCAAGAACAAATGGTATTCGTTGCGATAAAACTTTCACGGTAACGTTCTCTCTCTCTCTTCACGAATTCCCTCCGTGTCGGGGAACGGGGCACGAAAAAATAAATTCGCAACCGGAAATAACTGAAATTCCAGAAACTAGCAAACGTTCGTCAACCGTATCTCTGATTCAGAGGTAAACTTCCAACGTTCCTGCTATCTAACGTCAGTTGATGATAATCTACACAGCATCGCATCGTATTTTACAAACGAGTGCATGAAAATCCGAGCTCTAATTAAAAGCGGTAAAATGATTCTAAATGAAGCATTCGATGGTAAAAAGCAAACGAACCAAAAGAACCACTTTAAACAGTTTGGGAAAAATGCATGGCAGTAAGAAGATAAGCCATCAGCTGGTGAAACGCGACGAGAGAAGAAAAGTAGCGAGCAGTCACCGAGCATCAGAACCTTCGTACGGGTAATAACTTCATGCGAGCGAGCAGTAGTTTGCATATATAGCCGGGCTCAGCCCGGGGTCAACGACGCGAAAGAGACGGCGTGTGGTTTCCACCGACTGAAGAATATCGCGAGTTTTCAATCTCGAATCAAATGAAAAAAGTAAACAATATCGTTTAAGGATGTATAGGCTATACACTGAAACGATACTAGCATGTTGAATTTGTTATTATAGATTCCTATTACTATTAAAAAACTACCTGCA
>NW_017163422.1:948693-962777 GCF_001652005.2 Ceratina calcarata | reverse complement strand
TTTGCATGTACTTTTATGGTAATCACTTCTCCCGTAGATATTAGCAGTACCTACAACTTTTATTTGAAGCATTTTTTGATATTATGAGAAAAAACAATATAACAAATTCTATCATCCTTAAATAGTACACAGGCTCCAGAATTTGTTATATTATGCGTAATAAATCGTCTGAATAGTATATAAATAAATAGTCCTATGAAATTGTATGTAAACTGAATACGAATACATATTCAACGCTTGCTGCAAGCAATGACTGTCTGTTTATTCTAATTTTCCGGCATTGGGAAATGTTTTCACGCGGATCAAATTGTAAGCCACGTCACCGTTTGAGCATCTGCTCCTCGAAGGTTAACCGTTCCTTCCCTGATCTTTGATCCTTGCCGCGTTCACTCACCGGCCACGCTCTTCATTTTTCAACGACGAATCATCACCTACTACGCCACCCTACATACAATTTAAGTTGGGCCTGCTCGAAAAATATGAAACGAAACTGGAAGACACTTGCTCCAGTGCTGTTTATAATTTCCCTAGCTAAGAGAAATGCATTCTCAGTTATTTTAAAATGATAATGAAATGGGCAAGTTTGTGATGCCTATAATCAATGAAATAAAATAACTTCTCAGGGAATATTTAATTTAATTTTATCTTAGAAAATAATATCCATTCCTGTGAAAACCAGCTCGAGAAAGTCATGAAATCAATGTAAATCGTCAAGTTTTCATTTTAGTATAAATCCAAATATCTATTCCTGTGAAAGCCAGTTCGAGAGTCATGAAATCAATGTAAATTGTCAAGTTTTCGTTTTAGTTATATTGGTAATTTTAGATAAATCCAAATAAACTTATCAGTTGCCTAGTCCCTATACTCGATGAAATCTGGAAAATCATGAAATCAATGCAAACTTGTAGCACAATACAGCAGAAGTAGTTAAATAGAGAATCCTTTCTTTGCCGCAAAGTATAGACTTATTTTTGACATGTCTTGATGAATAATTTCCAATGTAATTTTATTTTGAAATTGAATGTTAAAAAAAGGGGAAATTAACACAAGTCGGGAAAGAATGTTCTTAAGAAGAATTACTTTCTACCTTCAAAATTCAAATTGCAATACTTTAATGACAAAGGAATTGCTACACGCATAAGATTTCTTTAACTGACTTTAAAAAAAAGGGGATTAAATCTACAGTCTAATAAGTAACTGCAATAAAACTGACTAAAGCAGAAGCTATCTCTCGCGTTTCAAAACCGTCTCGCTTTCAACCCGGAGCACTGGTTCTAGCATTCGCAAAGGTAACGTTTCAGAGAGCATTTAAACCGACTCGGAACGACACCAAACACGCGGGCACAAAAGAAGAGAATCTCTCGCGATGGACGCGAAAACGAGCCAGCTGCCCGTCTTACAGCTCTACCAACAGCCCTTCGGGTATGGGTCAGCACCATAGGTGCACATCTTCCTCTCTCAATCAAACATTCAACATTTCTGTTATAGAAATATGATACAATTGATAATTAGACGCTGGACTTTACATATTCATAGTATGTATAAAATTAGCTATATAAAAAATGCATGTAGTGGAGAAAAATGCATAAAATATTAACGGTACAATGCATGCCATAATGCTTAACACTAGATTAGCGGATGTCTTTTGTTGCCGACATTTTATTTTAAAGAAACTTTACTCGAAACAATTTTTACATTATATACTCTATTTTTAAAATACTGCATTTAGCACAAACGTCCTTACTTCTATTTCTTTTGCATGATACTTGAACTTCGAGTCTTGAACAATGAGTCAAATTGACTCGCTCCGGCAATCTGGTGTTAAAAGATTGAAGGACATTGTTACTAAATATACTTTCTTAAATTTTATTTTGCATAAAAATCCGCAGTCCCCTGGTAATAATTAACAGACTGAAGGCTTTGTGTTATTATGTATTGCAAGGGTTATACACATTAATATGAATTCCATATACTCCTACTATTAGCTGATGATTATCGTTTGTAGTTAAATAACAGACTGTAGATCTTGCGCAATTAGGAAAAGTTTGTGGAAAGTAAAATATCCAACAATATTATAAGAAGGTAAAGAGAATTGATATGACAAATGTTTTACTTTGCAGGAAAATTGGCTGTCTACAAAAATTACCTTATTCGAAACGTTAGCAGGGAATTAACGAATAAAAAATTTTCCGGCTCTCGATCATCGCAATTTCCCTGTCCGGTTAATTTGCTGCGCAACGACTAACTGTTCTCGGATAATAGTCTGAGGTAATCGATACTAATCGATCTTTTCATAGCTGCACGATGAGGAACATGTTACGTAAAGCAAGAGTTGATTTACAGTCAGGTTCAATTTACTAGAGATCTGTGCCATTGCTTCTCGGAACAATAATTAATATAGGTCACTACCCAATATTTAAAATCCAAATCCAAAACGGATTCGAAAGATCATATTTTCTCTAGTAAATATAATATCTGATTGATTATTTCATCTGATAGACTCAGGGGCAATAACACAGGACTGATTCACATAGTCGAGCTCGATTTTCTAAAATATATTTGCATAGAAGTTGTACGTCTCAACCGGATCATTAATTTGTGGCAAGAAACGTTAAATAAGGTGGCAATCAACGATTTCTCCAACCGGCTTTCAAATGAACATTTAGAGAACTCTAAGTATAGCGAATGGGATTAAAACTGGAAACGTGTTCCTAATTAGTCGGCGATAAAAAAATCGCGTCCAATCAACCAACTCCAAATACGAGATTGATTCCCATTTTTTTGCCAAACTGTTATCCGGCGGATTCGCGTAAACAGAGTCGTAACCTTTTCCCTGAATTTACTGCTATCTCATGTCTTCCCAGAATCGAAACTTACACATTCGTTCCATGCATCAAATACATATTGTATCAACTATTATATGAAACATTGTATCGAATATCGCTGTATGAATTATTGTATCAATCATTAAATACAACACTGTGTTAAAAATAATATTAATCAGTCCAATTATTCCATGGAACATACCAACCTTCGTTATTACATTTATAGCTGGGAGCGTATGACAAAGGATGATCAAAAGTGCGATGAGAAAGAAGGAAAGGCCACTTATGTATTCCGGCGGGGTTATTAAAAAGCCTTCCATTAAGGGCAGGAAACTTTTGGAGAATTTTCGAAACTTTAATGGAAGCCCGCTGGGAACGCGCTTCAGCAAGTTGAATGGAGTGTTGTATGTGAATAGACCAGATGGTTGAGGGAAAACGTGCGCATTTCATATATCCAAGGAGACAGAATTCTCTAAACCCGGTACTAATCTGTCTCCTCGGAAATACGTTCTCCCCTATCATGATTCATTGTATTTAACCGGAAACACGACGAATTTCCCCGTGATTGCTCGCGCAACAATTTTCTAGCCATTATACATATAAATGGGAAGAATAACAGTAAATTCACTATCGTTCGCCAACAATTTCGTGATCATTAATCAAAGATTCCGGCTAAATGAACCTGGCATTCAGCTTGATGCAACGAACAGGAAGTCCGATGAAAAAATTATTGTAGGCATACTTATGGGAAACCACGTGAGAAAACATTCGAGAGAGTCACGACGAAAAGAACGCGGAGAGAATCGAGAGAATCACGTGAATCTAAACCCGACGATTATAAAACCGCGTATTTCATGCATATAGAAAAACTGTATGAAACAAGATAATATAAAGATTCCTGTACTAAAACGATAAAATAAGTCTCGGTATAAAATCCATTTATCTAACTATTTCATTTCACATGAAAATCTGCGGTCTACCGATGACACAACCGAGGAGGCAGTGAACTTCTCTCAAGACTATTTCGAGCCCTCGAAACGGAGCAGGACGAGAGAGAGAAGAAAACCAGTTCAGCCGCGTAGGGCTACGTGACTTACGTAAAATACGACTCGGGGAGACTCTCTGTTCAAGTTGCAAGAAACATTTGCCGTGTACGCTTGTAACGCGGGATCATTACTCGCTAAGGACAAAATTCATCGACTTACGTCAACTGGAAGTTCGATCGATACACCACGCTGTCTCTCTCCCACCTCTGTTGCTCTCACGACCGACCGCTGGCTCCTCCGTGTCCCTTTGTTCCAATCCCCGCCGCCAAGTGGGATTCTCACAATACGTAGTAATAACCACCAAATCGAAACAAGCTGAGTGACACGTTAAGAGAATGATTGCACGATGACGGTCTACTTTTGTCACGAGTACCGACCGACGGGAGGTGCTCGCACGCGAGAAAAGAAAACGTCGCCGAGCACAGCACACACGCGGAGTCCGGCGCACAGCTGGTGAAACGTCGTCGTGCGCCGGCCACTCGAAACTCTTGTTTCAAGGGCAAGGCTAGCCCTCGTCGTCGAACGAACGCGGGACCATCGTTACGAATCTTCGGATCCACGACTCGACACGGGTACCAGTTTACCTGGATCAAAGAGAATGCTCCGGTCTTGCCGAGCGTTTGTTCCGCGACGCGAATGGAGACGCACTCACGAACCGACTCCCACGATGGTCGCGACGATACTGAGGCGCCGGCGTGCTTTGCACCCACCGAACCCTCCCCACTGCGTCGCTGCTCTTTCCTTCTACGTTTTAACCATGCCGGATCCCCCCCCACCACCGACCTCGCTTCGACCCTCTTTTCATCCCGGGTCTCAGCTGTCCTTAGGGTGTTCTGCTTCAAACACAGTCCTGTAAAAAAGATAAACACCCACGAATCACTTTATTTATCTACCTAAACACTTCATGGAAACTTTTACCAATTACGTAACACGCACGACTTTATGTACACGAATTATTCTTTTATTGCTGTTTTAATTATTGCCAATTGCTGTTTTAATTATTGTATCAATTGTGATATTAAATATCGTATCAATTATTGTATATCGAATATTATAACAAACATTGTAGGAAATGCAACATCAACCACTATACGAAATATTGTACAAAGTATCTATGATTAATGTATTAAATATAGTGTCAATCATTGTAAGAAATAGTGCAACGAACAGTAGAAAGAGCAATACGAAATCGTAGGATTAAATCGAATCTTTCTATCCAAGACTGTACTCTCTCATCCTTGTTCCTTCTGAATCCTTTCCCTGGCTTCGTCCTTATTTCTCTCGGTCTCAACGTTCCTTTTCTAACTCTGTCTCGCTGTTACTTCGATCACACGTATCAGACTCTCCTCTTCTCTCTTGAAGTGAATCGGTGGTACAAACTGGGTCGTTACGTCCCCGACGACACGCGTGTTTTGGTCGTGGCTTTTTCGAGGTTTTCCCGGGGACAAACGACGAACCCTGACGAAAACAACTGGGTTTCGTTTTAAAGCTCGCAATGCGCGTTTCACGGGGATAGTAAAAGTCCGAGGATTAACAGAAGCCGATGCAGCTTGCGCCAAGGATTCACCCCAGAGACCACCGGATATGCAAATGTGGGCTACGAAAAGACCTGCGAAACTCGACCCACCCGCGTTTTACGCTGTTACAAAAAATCTCTGCAGATTCCTTTGAGTACAAAGTACAAATATTCGTATTAATCATTCACCGTTCTCGTTCAACTCTTACATATAAATATTCTTTCGACATATCGAATTAATCGATATTCTAAGCACGTGCGAACGATGCGAAGATAAAAAGTACGAATCTCTACCTACGCGATTGAAAACAATAAATGACGATCGATCCTCCACTACTGTTCCAACAGATATAAGAAAGATTGAGCATTTATCGGTTTTTTAAAAATAACCGCAGTGATACTGTTCACTTTTTGTACTTGCTAGGCGGCCACTTATCGCGGTATTCATTTATTAAGACCACCGGGGATACGTGCTGTAATTATGCAGCGTGTGAAACCAGTTCGACAGTGAGCCTACCGATAACTAACGATAAACCTGGCCATCGTTTCCGATCTTTGCGATCAACGATTCTGATTTTAACGACGTAGCTTAAAAAATTTTTGCACCACGTATAACACGACGTAAAAAGCTTGATTCGTTGTTGCGTATTCTAAAAATTGTTTAAATCTTTAAACGTCTTATTTAATATATTGCTGCAGTGATCGACAATTTCTTGTCAGAGTAAATATTAAGTCTAGTGATTATTTTCGTCACCAGACGCGAACTTTAAATATTCTCCCTGTTACTTTGTTTATTGTTTCTGTTACCGTGTCACATCTCTCTCCTCTGGAAACTTCCGGATTATCGACGAGTCTGTCGTAAGCCGAAGCACAAACTCTTCAAGTAGATTCGAGTTTCCATGCACCTTTGTTTGCATCTCAAACATCAATATTTCATTCTTAAATACATTTTCTCGTCGTTCATTTAAAAAAAATTCAGAAAATAACATTTTCACGCTTAGCGTTTCTGTCTAAACGTTCGAACCAGAAGTCAGGATCCACCGGTCGATAGATCACAACTGCCGGAAGCAATTGGCGAGCTTGAGACCATTCGCGACGCAACAAGCATTCTAATTTGCTCAAGCAGATAAAGGCGCAGCTTTATTACTCTCACCTCTCATTGGGATGAGTCACGAACAGGTTCTGCTTCGAAGCTGCGAATTTTCAATGAGTTCACCGATGCTGTCACCGACTTAATTTTGCATCGCGATCACTGTCAACTTTGTCTCTTTAGCAAATTAATATCTTTAGTCGGTTTTGTCGAAAACTTAGCAGTAATGTTAATTGCTAATAAGATTTTCCATTATGCAGTTTACGTGCTTTTAGAACAATTAAAAAATCAGTATGTATTACTATTATATCAAACACTGTATCAATCAGCATATAAATTACTTGATCAATCATTAAGCATTGTATCAAGTATTAAATGAAGCATTACTCCAATTATTACATAAAACATTGTTAAACAATATTGCATCAATTGTTACATACAAAATTCTATCAAGTATTGTACAGAACATTGTGTCAAGTATTAAATGAAGCATTACTTCAATTATTGAATGACACACTATATAAAATATTGCATCAATCGTTACATGAAAAATTGTACCCCTTAACAACTATTATATGAAAAATTGTATTAAATTTAATAATTTACGGGATTAATTTCTTAATTGGTAGAAAACTGTAAAACGTTCATAGGATAAAACCGTGATACCAGTTTCCCATACCAGTTCCCGCGGCTCTCCGTCTGGCTGATAAATCCGATTAAATTACGCGCTGGTTACGAGATTGCCGAGAGGAAGTCGGGTAAAAATGTCCGGGTTCAACTCTTGCCAGTCGAAATTTTTTCGCTCTCCGCGCCGCCGCCGAGGTGAATCACGACCGCTTCCGGGAGCGATTCGCAGGCTGCGGACCGCGGTTTCCGGCGTGAAACGCAGGCGACCGTGATGCCCGACGAGAGGCTCGAGTAATAACGCGCTCAAAGGCTGGACACGCCGCCGCCGCCGCCGCCGCGGCCTCCGCGCTGGAAATTCGTTTACGCGTGCCACGACGCAAAATGAGCCACGATTTACGAGAACCACCGCTGCGACCGCGCTCTAAACTGAATGCGGGATGAAATCGTGGCTACCCGTGTCCGGTAAAGCGAGATTAGTGAGCTCCGACAAGACGGACTGAATTTACGCTCGTTCGCAGACTGATTCTACCTTTTTTCATTTTTAATTACCTGAACGTTTTCAATTGTATTTAAAAAAATATATAAAAGATTCAAAAACGTTCACAGTCAAGGGTATAAGATCTAAAGCAAACTGATATCGAATCAAATTCAACTTAAAATTGCAAATTAATATGAATATTTTGCGACTGATTCAATTTGCTTCCTCTGTATGTTCAATAATTTTAAATAACACTCCAGTGGTTCCACTTGAATCCAAGAGGGCTTAAAATTTATATTAAAACAACTTTTCTTTAGCTCGACCTCTTGCGCTTCCTATTTTCCCAGAGTTCACGGTATTTCTTCATTGCCTCGATTAAATTCATCCATACTCTGATGAAACCCGAAGAGAAAGTTTCGATGATGTTCATGATTCATCGAATTTGCCTGAACCCGCCTACGCTAAACGTTAAATTAACTTACAACTGGAATCGTTCGGTGAACACGATCCATCGGCGCGCTTAGAGCGTTTGCGGAGCGTTTCCGGTTACTAGGTTCACCGTAATAAATGCTCCTCAAACGTTCGCGGGTCAGTCACGCCTAGGAGCGTTGAATAACTTCTCCACGGACCGTGCCTGGCACCAGCGTTCAATTGTTAATGCAATTCAACTGTACTTTCGATTTTAACTACTGATAATTCGAAAGGTTAACAGACTAATTTCTTAATAAATCATTATCATTCAGCGAGTTAATAAAACTTTCATTAAATAAAACACGATCGTAACCATGTAATAAATCATGCAACAAATCATAAGTATTTTAATATCATAAACCATGGAGAATTCTAATAAAATTGTAGATCAAATAGAAACAACGTTCGTTCGCTCGTTCGGTGAGGCATTTCCGAAAAATCTCGTAAGACTTGATAACGCGTTATCGGACGAATGCCAGATGGTACGTGCGATTCGGGTTCGCGAAACGGAGTTTGTTCGTGCGTCAGCATTAAACTGGAGGTTGTCGCGTGGGTGCGGCGCGATGCAGCGCATGGGATCGATTAAACCGCGCGCTGAAATTTGTACAGCGTAAATACACGCCGGGTGGTGTGGGTCGAAACCATTTTCGAAAATTAGATTACGTAACGAGTTCCAAAGCCGTACGTTAGATTCTATCTCGAAGCTTTTGTACTCGAAGACGTGAAACAGCGGGCAGATTATTTATGGAGTTGGCAAAACCGGCGTGCAAACAGTCCGTAACTCTGGCTAGATATCGGCGTGGAAAAACAGTGAGAATTGTACTCGAAACGAATTGGAAAATGCATAATGGATGTGTTTAACGTTATCATCCAAGTGCTTGAAATTCCAGTTTATACGTGAATTATACCGAAAAATGGGAAACCTTTTTTATATGGATGAGCACATCAATTTTCTGAAATAATAGAAAGACCGTATCAATTTCTCGAACCACTACTTACGAAGTAGAACATACTAAATAATATGTTCATAATAAGACACACTTTATCTAGACACAATTAATCTTGCACAAAATTTCAAACAATTGTCAATAATCTTGATTTAAGCAATAACTACCTTAATGACGTTGAGACGCGTTTTAATAAAATCATTGAGTAACAAGTTGGTGCAGAAAAATCTGAAGAACAAAAGCCGAGCGCCGTTTGGCGTGTCACGATTAAAGGGTTAATGAGGAACCGCATGTGCGCATAAATTTCTATTTCGAGGGGTTGGTTAGGGTCCGACGTGTACACAGACTAGCAAGAGCGAACGCCGCGTGCATATTTCAAGAGCTGCAAGACCGAGGACGTATATCAAAATGACGCCTACGCTTGTTACAACATAATCGGATGACCGCCGCGGTTTAAACCCTTTCGCGTCGATTATACATTACGACGAATCGCAGTGGCGCCCTAAATCATTGTACGCCTTCCGTTTTCCGTCAGAGAAAACAAAAAAACTTTGCTGCATTATTCAATTATATTATGTATATGATTTACTATAATCTTTCGATCGAGGTGGAATACTTTCTATGTGTACTCGCGAGGGTGGTTTTCAGTTTCTGGTTGCGTTCTCGAAAAACCGCAGTCAGTTAGCGAGGCTGAAGGGGTTTGCTCTTCTCTGTAGTTCGACAAACTTTTTCCTCTCGACGGCATACGGGATACCGACTCGCGATTCAATCGACAGACTGAAAAAAGTTCTTAACTATCGCTGAATCAATTACCATCCCTCTGTGTACCATCGTTTGTCGTGCTCGACCACGACAACAGGACTGAATCATTCAGTTTCTATCCTGCACGACAGAAAACTCTCATGTATCAATCTGAAAAATGAGATTCAGACAGAATTGAATTATTCGATCAGTGCTATGTTCTATGCATTTTTATATATCGAATATTTTCTTCTAATTATCATTCAGATTTAATTAACATATCTTGTAGCTCAACGCGCACCCTTCTTTTTTTCCTAGCTGAAAGTATGGTAAAACTTCGGAAGAAAGTTCTGAAATCCGGTTAAGTTTAACTGTGGAAGATAAACGCGCGGGCCCGTAGGGCTATCCTCGATTCGAGGGCTTCGGAAAGCCCCGCGACTGGCTTCCGGCGTCGGGCAACGCCGTTGTGTGCAGTTCATTTGAGCGAGTTACGCGATTAGCTTCGCGAACCCTTCACCAGGGCTCGTTTAATCTGACAAATGCCCGACGGACTTTTAACGTCCCGATCCTCGACGACGTTTGCACTCCTTATTGGAACAATTACCGACTGCTCGCTCTTATTCGAAATGGGTTACAGAAAAAATTCTAGGTCTTAAGGAATTCGAGGAGACTCTAGGGTTTTAACATGTCTCAATTGAAATTTAATTCTATCGTCGTCGCACGTGTAGGGGAGTTCCCTTGACGCTGGACGGTAGCTAATATCGGACTTTAGCTGCTATATATGTGACATTCGAAATGTAGTGAGCCGTTATCCCATGTAACCGGTGGTGGAAATAGAAAAAAAACGATGATCAGATTCCGACACGTTTTAGTAACGTGTGCACAGCTAAAAAGATCGATTCACTATTGCATTTCACGAGAATGTGACACGTCATGTTAATCATAAAGAATTATGTTTGTTAATTTCATTGGCCAAAAAACATGTGAATTGTGTTATTCTATCCTGTTATATTTTTGAAGTTATCTTTATTTTGTGTATAAATTACACTGATTCTTACCAAAAATTGTTTTTTAATGCATTCACACATGCAGATGAAAATAATTCGAAAAGTGCACTTGGAAAAATGTTACCATACAAAATTAGCTTAAGAGAGGCGTACAAAAGATATGGTATTGCACGAAGCACTTTATGGGATAAAATAAAATGCATAAAATCTGGCCGAGAAATTACTTTGGAGACTAAACTAGGTTCACTAAAACCACTTCGCTAGAAGATGAAAAAAAGAAGTGAAATTCTCACTTTATCGTCCCATAATTTATTAGATGTAGAAAAAGAAAATGAACAAAGAATTAAAGAACAAAAGAAAAACTTAGGAAATGAACTTAAGAAGTCCAAAACACTTAACCCAAGAGAGATAAATCAGGAGACTCCCTGCGTATTTGGAAAGCAACGAAGAAGACTGGATTAAATGTTCAAACTACCAAAAACAGACACACTAGATGATAGACAATAGATTGAATATGATTCTCATTCATTCCATCAATTTTTTTCCGAATAATAAGTATTTGCAAATGAAACTATTGAAGAGATTACAAGCACAGGTTCTGGCACCTGGCTCGACCTCGCGAAACCGAGTGAAGTGGTCGTCCACGGTGATGTTAAGGTTCAAGCCCGGTAGATTGGCCGCTTTGTTCAAACGGGCAACAACTGTCGCCCCGACTCCTCCGCGCATCCTTCCTCGCGTTCTCCTTCCATTTTCCGGTCTCTTCGAGCGAACCTCTGACCTGACCCGTCCCGGTGAAGTCGACGATATTACGACGCTGCCGCGCCACGAGGCGTGACCTACCTGTCAACTATTCTTCTCGTCTCTCTCCTCTTTCGAGTACCCGTTTGCCTTTTCGCGTTCGATGCAAAATAAACTTCGAGTCCCGACACTCTCTCACTATCTAATTATAGCGATTGGAAAATATTTGCAGTTTATAGCAATTAAAAAATATTTACATCTCCGGATATAAAGTTCAAGCTTTTAAAAAAATAAGATTTTATTTTAAGGAAACTATACAAAACTTTATTTATATATATGTAAAAATTATTTTAAAGAAATTGTTCGAAACAATTTTTAGATATTCTATTTTTAAAATACATTTTACGTAAATTTTTTTTATTATATTTAGCATATCCGCCCTTACTTTTATTTCCTTTGCATGATACTTGAACTTCGAGTCTTGAACAATCAGTCAAATTGACTCACTCCGGCAATCTAGTATTAAAACATTTTTTGCTATCATCGGGTCTTACTAACTTTCTTCTTCTCTCCCAATTATTGACGCGCTTGCACAGTTGACACTGTTTATTCTCTCGCGCGACAAGCGATTCTAGGAAATCAATCAAATCTCTCGGATATACGTCCGCTCCCGATCGGTGGCCATGTATCCGGAGATTACTGTATATTCAATCTCACGTTCAGTGTGATTCGATATCATTTTCCAATTTCTTATAAATTGTTATATACTGTTTTTTAAGAGAATTATTCGCAGTTAAACAATCCTAATTAAGACTTGTAATTCGACTTGTTGCTTGATGGATAACTGCTCGGGCAGCTTATCAATGGTAACGGTTTTCAATTGAAAATACGATTGAATAATTGGGGAGAAACTTTGTTCGGGAAGGTGAGATGATTGACGGATAGGACACCGGGTGAAACTTTCAAGTAGTTACAAATCGTACCTCGGGGAAATGTACGGGTCTAACGAGATCCCGTGGGCACGACTTAATTTCTGGTCAACCATAGTTGCGATGCCCGTAGCAGAAGATGAATGCGCTACGTGGCTCACGTTTTCAACTCTTAACGCTCATTTTCGATTAGGGTTAACGACTCGGTTTCTCGTTCAATCATTGTCCCTCGCGATGTTATTGTTCTCATGAGGAACGAATAAAAAGTAATTTTTCATTTATCCATTGCAACATTCATTTACTTGTTTTGCCAAGTACTTTTGCATATTTTTACGTATCACACGCAATGTTCCTACTTTTTATAAATATGTGAAATCCGGAGTCTACTGATCGATCACTCGAATCGCTTTATGTCGGAATCGAGAAGACAGTCTCTGTCGCTTGTTCCTGGTTAACCCTCGAACACGTTAAACCTGGTATTCGCAAAGGCGGCTTCGTTAACAAATGTCCTCTGTGGGCCTGGCGATGAATCAGACGTCCTCGTTAGTCTCCGCACTCGAACGAGAATTCGTGATCACAAACTTGCCGAATCCTGTATCCACACTCTCGATCATACCGTCGAAAATCGGAAGAGGATTTTGTTCAACTTTTCCTACCATCGAATATTTGCACAAGCGATAACAGATAGTCGCCGATATATCGCTTTCAAAACGGTTGTTTAACAAACTCCCTGCAGAGCATTCAACTATACAGGAGTAGCGAAACTGCGTTTGCGATGAAAAACGAGGGCGTATAATTCACGGACACAATGACTATCAAGTTTCCACTCCCTAAAATTGCTTCTTCCCCTTTCCAAACAACGCGCCGCGCTAATTAAACGCGAGATACAATGACCGAATGCGTATTCACCAGAAACGTGAAATATGTGAACGTGATATAACAGTGAATATTTTTTTTTTAAGAGAATGCTGTGTTCCACTAAAAAGTATTTGAATAACTGCTTTTCAACTATCGTAACAATTCTTAACTAATTTTATAGTAGAATCTTAAGATTGTATGAGTCGTAGGATCTCTGCCAAAAGTTTAAAAAATATGATAGGAATCTATGTCCTATGACTCATACAACCTTAACGTAATCTAACAACTATTAAAATTTTAATGCCTTGCCATTGTTTTTCTTTAAGAGTTCATGCAACCTTAAGTAGTACCAATCATTAACTCTATTAATTTCTCCTATTTCAACAACATTCCATTATTCAAAATGCAATGCTTGATGTTTGCGAATTAAGGACGTGACTGAACTGGTATCAATTGAAACTTTGCGGGCCACCGAATTAAAGTCGACACGCGGACAACGAAGTGGAACAAGTTGAATATTCATCCAGCCTGGTTTCACTTTACTCGCTGCGGGGTTACCGCGAGAAAACCGGCTTCTCAACGAATCCGACGATTTTTTCGACCCACGCCATCGTTTTCATTGGTTGGATCTCTGCGGTATAATTGCTGCACGGATGCGACGCGACGGATCGAATAAAGATCAACTTGTACTCGAGTTTTTCAGTCGCTACATTTTATACGATGTGCTCTATTTGCAATTATTTCTAACAACCTGGATTGAATAAAACTTGCTCTGATTTTATGAAGTAGGGAAATATGTAAAGAAGACATA
>NW_017163422.1:907798-947937 GCF_001652005.2 Ceratina calcarata | reverse complement strand
TGGATAGATTTAGATTTTTATCAGAGCAGCTTTAAATTTATATAATCTAATATGAAAGGTTTCGCGGATTTTTATCTTATCGTGGCACGTTTTATCGAATAGGACGTATAGAAATAGCGAAGCTAACAGATCGCAACGATCATTCCTTTCTGACTCGTCTACGTCCGCGCGGGGAAATTAAATCAACTCCGGCGAAACGTGATAAATTCCAAAGGTCCGGCGAGGGTGGCGATATTTTTCTCGCCGCCAGTCGACAAGCCCATTTGATACGTCGAACTCAGTGCCGCCGATTCTTATCGAACCTTTCGATACGGCTGGTTTCACGCAAAATTCCGATATTCTTTGAGAAACCTCGGAAACTCACAACACACTTGTCATACAGGGTGAGTCCCGTAACATGACGACTTCGACTAACTCGTAAAGCTATTTATTGTAGGTTTAGCAGTACTGTCATTTTTTGCTTTTTTATCAAGATATCAGGATCACCTTTAATTGTTTAAATATAATATCCAATATTTTTTCTCGGATTTCAATAAAGCACCAAATTCTGAATAAAGAAATTAATAATTCATAAAATATTTATAAAATTAATTTTATTTCAAAACGTGTTCAAAATATCGTTCATTATAATTAATGTGTTTGCGTGATCGGATTCTGAATGATCTAAAGAACAATTTCTAGTATTCTTGCAGTTATTGCGGTACATGAACTACTTATGCGTACTCATATATCTGCGGCCGTCGTTGGTGGCTCGCGATAAACTTCATCATTTAATCTCCCCAAACGAAATAATGGAGCGGCGTTAAATCTGGCGAGCGAGCTGGCCAAGCGATATTACTGCTACGATTAATCCAACGATTAGGAAACGTCGTATTTAATATTTGCTATGATTCCCGATCATGATGTACTCGACACCATTTTATTGATATCGCATTACTTGACATATTAAATATGGTACATTTTCCAACAGGCCTCGTAGTGTTCGCGAGCAGATATACGTTTGACCTGTTAGTGACGTCACTGTCACTTTGTAAGTCTTACGTGATAAATTAAAAACTTTCGAAACATCTCTGACATCGAACTAATGTCTTGCTCAAGATTAGAAGATACGTCAAAATTTCGAAATCTTTTTTATTAACTGTGTATGCATAATTTTTTTGAAATAATTCATGATTTATTACATGATCTCTAATGATCTTTCAATTTTAAATCGTTTCTAATGGAATATTTCTCAGGCTTTTGTAAAACCTGTGTACGTGCGACGTTGATTGGACGTATCGGTTACTTGCGTAACGATAACGATAACCGTTATGGTCTATTCAGGAGAGCTTCCCGTGTTAAGGTATTCCACATGGGTACACACCACCTTCAGATCGTTATTGCACCGGCAGGAATTTCCTTCCCTTACGTATAGTTACACGTGTCGCGATTCAGGAGGCCCCGGGTCTCGTGGGCGCGCGAACACCTCGATAGGCACTCACGCAGGGTGTATACACACCCCGTGGAAATTCTTGTTTACGAGCCCCGCGCCGATACCAATCGCGTCCTCCCATCTTTCTTATTTTCATTCTCATCTCACTGCTTTTTATTACTTTTCCCTCTGGCTACACTTTTTAAAAAGCTTCTTCTATCCCTCCATCTGGCAAGTATAAGAATTTCTCTTTAACGTTTCACCAACAATTTAATAGAAACATTAACGAAGTTCATGTTTCGCACATCTAATCGTTTTACGTAAAATAAATCATTTATAATATAGATATAATCCTTGAATTGCTATTTAAATATGTTTTAAATCAGTATGACACATATTTTATTTTTCATAGAAATCAGTTTAGTAATCAGTTAGTAAAGTACGCGTAAAAGCATCAGAGTTTCACGTAATAAGGATTGTTTGTAACAAGGGAATGCGATCAGTGCTAGGAGGCTTCGAAAGTTACAACGCGAATTAAAGAAATCAACCGACTGACGGTGGGTAAAGAGAATGCAATTATGAACTTTATTTCATGCCGCTACGAGCCATGCTGCTGCGCTTCGCAATTAACCCTTTGCCAGTCAAAGAACAAAAGTTCACCGTCGACGGATACGTCGTATAGCAAAAAATCCCTTCATAGCTTCCGCATTAATCTTCTGCTTTGTACATATACAGCATTGTCTGATATGAAATATCTGAATGTATCAAACATAAAATATCTCTTAATGAATTTAAATCTTATTGATTTACTGTACAATAAAAAATTGTTTAGATAAAATAATGAACGGAACGATTGAAATCTTGTTAAGAATTAAGAATGCATTTAAGTACTAAGAAGTCCAGCAAATGGAAAATTCATAAAACTAAAACCTGCATTAACCAAATTAAACAAAAATAAATCTACTGCACGATTTCTTTCCTTGTGGATAAAAGATAAAGATTTAAAAATTGTTTAATCATCGGCGAATTAAGGAAGGAGTTAAGAGCGGCGGGAGTGGAGACGTCTGGAATCGAACAAGCGTCACGGGATGCATACGGGATGGATTGCACGCGATATGCGAGAGACGCGTATAGAGAGATTTCGCAGAGGGTGTGCCGGATATTCCCATGGCTTGGAAAATAGATTGCTTTCGCGTGCGCACGCCAGCCCTCTCGGTGGCAATTCCTACCTTTCCGCGAGCAGACACGCTCGTTCCTCGTCGAGGATATACACCGAGATTCACTTAACGCATCTCGATAACGTGACGCGACCCCGAACGCGATTCGTCGAATCAGGCGCAATTGACGAAGATCTGGCACAGATTATTTGATTAAAAAATCCTTCGAGTTTGGCCGATCTTATTGGGAAATCTACGTCAAATTCGTATAAGGTGACTGTTCCTGTTTGTGAGTCCTTAAATCTTGGAGAAAATTACTATCTTTTATCTCGAAAAATTGCCTTATGATTAGGATCCAGATAAATTAAGTATTTAATTTGTAAAGCATAGCGTGCTTGCTTAAGAATGAAAAAATGAAATAGTAAAAAAACTAAACAGTTACGAACAATTTTTGTTCAGTCCTATAGAAAATTGTCTGCATTATTATATGTATGATGAATGTAATATGAGTATGAATAAAAATATGAATCATGATAAAATGGGACGAGGGATGGTTCAATCCACCCTTAAGAACGGCAAACAATGAGGGAGAAAAGAGAAACAAGAGAATCCATCCTAGAAGAAAAACAAGTTCCTTCGCCGATCTTCTTCGGTCGTTTTGTTATCGCAACTTGTTGCGAGCATCGGTCCTCCAATGAAATCAACCACTTTCTGAGAGGAGAGACTCGCGCGTGAGTTCGTTGCCAGTTTACAAAGTGGCCTCGCGCCTAGCCATCGAACTTCCAAACTGTTTTTTAAAGTTCCATCGAAGTCAAGGGAAAAGAATCAATCGTTTTCCTAAACAATCCATTGCTAAACTATTCTAATAAAAACTAATAGATTATTTCATATAAAGATTGATACAATAATTGATATGCAACGTTTTATATATATTAATAATTAGACAGCGGATTTTTATGCAAAATAGATTTATGGTAGTCAGTTAAGAAAATACATATGAAATACCAATTACTTTTAACAAATAACCATTAAAACTTAGATTCATTTTTAAAAATTGTCTGCATTATTATATGTATGATGAATGTAATATGAGTATGAATAAAAATATGAATCATGATAAAATGGGACGAGGGATGGTTCAATCCACCCTTAAGAACGGCAAACAATGAGGGAGAAAAGAGAAACAAGAGAATCCATCCTAGAAGAAAAACAAGTTCCTTCGCCGATCTTCTTCGGTCGTTTTGTTATCGCAACTTGTTGCGAGCATCGGTCCTCCAATGAAATCAACCACTTTCTGAGAGGAGAGACTCGCGCGTGAGTTCGTTGCCAGTTTACAAAGTGGCCTCGCGCCTAGCCATCGAACTTCCAAACTGTTTTTTAAAGTTCCATCGAAGTCAAGGGAAAAGAATCAATCGTTTTCCTAAACAATCCATTGCTAAACTATTCTAATAAAAACTAATAGATTATTTCATATAAAGATTGATACAATAATTGATATGCAACGTTTTATATATATTAATAATTAGACATCGGATTTTTATGCAAAGAAGATTTATGGTAGTCAAGAAAATATATATCAAATACCAATTACTTTTAACAAATAACCATTAAAACTTAGATTCATTTTTAAAATTTTGTTTACATTTATAAAGAGAATCAAATCGTAAGATTTGAATAAATTTGCCAGTCGCCAAACAAATCTATTTCTTCAGTCTTCATTCATTACATCGATTCATTCATTAAATCAAGAGACCACTCCTTGGCCCCTGACCGCACCCTTTTTAAAACTACGTCGATTTCATTTGGCAGCACATTCAATTATTTTGCAAATACATAAAATCCGCAATCTAATAATAATTGATATTATAAATAATATAATAATTAGGCAGAAAAAAAATTGTATGCACATTTAACAGAATTGATTGATTTTTTTTTAAAGTAAGATCGATAGAGCAGTCTGTAGAAATTTCTTTGAACGTTAGATAAAGGGTTAACAGTTGCGTAGCCGATTGAAGCCCGACGACAGCGTTCCACGACCTTATTCACCATTCTTCCGGCGTCGCCGACAATGCGGCAGCTATCGACCGGGGACGACGGACTTTAAAGTCGAGGAACACGTCAGCAATATCCTGTCCGGCGGCCTCCTTCAACCGAGATTGTCGCGTGCTGCTATGAATGCCTGCGAGACGTTTCCCTCTTGCGAACAAAAACGCGCTCCCCGGGGTAGAATGGCCCGTTCGATCTCCCCTTTCTTTCTACCCCCTCGCCGCCCTACCATGAATCATCGATAAAAATGAAACATTCGTTAACTAATTTTTTTATGCATCAAATAAATATCCATTATATGAAACTGTATAGAATATGCATAATTCAGTGTAGAACACGTTTCTTAAACTGATGCCATAAGTATCTGCAATTTAATTACAATTGTATTTTCATTGCCTAATAATTGTATTCTGTTCTTCGCGTTCCATTTCGTCTTAAAAAACGAATGAACTTTATTAACCAAACCAGTAATATTGAAGAATAAAATGTTTCATTTCTAAACGTAGGAAAGAATAATTATTGTTACGAGTTTAATGGCTGATTAAGCTGGTAACTTACAGTGTGCGAGAACGCGGAAATTGTAGTCACGTTTCGGATGAAACTCGGAAGAAGGTTTATGCCTCTGCGAAGCCTTACTTTAACGAGCAACCATGTCGCCAGCCAAGTTTTTATGCTTTCTTCAGATTTTTTCACGATATTACACGTAGCTCTGTACGTAATTCGTGGTGGTAAAAATTTAAGTGCTACGATGCACTACCGGGCTTTTGATATTTCATACATTTTTATACAGGATGATCATATATTATATATTAATTAATATATTATATCAATAATAATAATAATTAATATACTAATACATATTATATATGTATATTATATGAATTATTTAAATTTTTCTGTATATTGTTGTACTCCATTAACTTATTCTGTGTTAAGAATAGTACAACTTGTACGAAGATTAATTTTATTCCGAGTAAATTGTGGAGAAATTCGAGAACAAATTGCGTTGAACTGAGGGAATGCGGGTTAAAATATAGGTCTCGGGTTCAAATGGTGAGAATTAGGATTTGTAAGAGCAGGGATATCAGGGTCATAGGTTGAGGATGATGGGATAAGGATAAAGTTAAAAAATGATGCAGGTAGGAAAGAGTTCGAAGATAGAACCAAGTTTGCATGTATGAGTCAAGGAATGAACTCTTAGAGTCTTAGAGTCATGAAATTTCAGTATAGAAAATAAGAGATAAGAAATCTATATCTAACTTCAATACTGAATAACGTTGATATAATAAAATGTTTCATTTCTAAACGTAGGAAAGAATAATTATTGTTACGAGTTTAATGGCTGATTAAGCTGGTAACTTACAGTGTGCGAGAACGCGGAAATTGTAGTCACGTTTCGGATGAAACTCGGAAGAAGGTTTATGCCTCTGCGAAGCCTTACTTTAACGAGCAACCATGTCGCCAGCCAAGTTTTTATGCTTTCTTCAGATTTTTTCACGATATTACACGTAGCTCTGTACGTAATTCGTGGTGGTAAAAATTTAAGTGCTACGATGCACTACCGGGCTTTTGATATTTCATACATTTTTATACAGGGTGATCATATATTATATATTAATTAATATATTATATCAATAATAGTAATAATTAATATACTAATACATATTATATATGTATATTATATGAATTATTTAAATTTTTCTGTATATTGTTGTACTCCATTAACTTATTCTGTGTTAAGAATAGTACAACTTGTACGAAGATTAATTTTATTCCGAGTAAATTGTGGAGAAATTCGAGAACAAATTGCGTTGAACTGAGGGAATGCGGGTTAAAATATAGGTCTCGGGTTCAAATGGTGAGAATTAGGATTTGTAAGAGCAGGGATATCAGGGTCATAGGTTGAGGATGATGGGATAAGGATAAAGTTAAAAAATGATGCAGGTAGGAAAGAGTTCGAAGATAGAACCAAGTTTGCATGTATGAGTCAAGGAATGAACTCTTAGAGTCTTAGAGTCATGAAATTTCAGTATAGAAAATAAGAGATAAGAAATCTATATCTAACTTCAATACTGAATAACGTTGATATACAACTAATACAACAAAACATAAATGCATAAAATTCACATTTTGTTCAAAAGAAAATTGATAAATTTTGTACTGCTGATAATTTAAAAATAATTCGCATGCTCTGAGGGCAGAAATTTTTCATCGCGTCAGAGGGAGAACGACGATTCGGATTCGCCACGCTTTCATCTATCCTACTTGTTCATAATTTCTGGAGACCAGAGAGTAATCGTGATCTGGCCTGTGTCGAACTCTCGCTAGTGAAAGCATCGACGGCTGACTTTACTCATCACCCTTTTACCTTCCTTATCTAAACTTTTGTTCAGACCTCGCGGCGAGATTATTATAAAATCCACGCGAGAAATAATATTGGCCTTGCTAACAGTTGCGTAGACTAATAAACCATGTTCGAGGAACTTTCGACGATTCTGAAATCTAGTATACATATTCTAAATCGAAAATGTTACCGATTTCATTCAAGCCGCACATATACAATTCTTAATTAAAATTAATCAAGATTGTATACATGGAAGGTTCCCATAACTGGAAGGCAACGAGTGTGTCTTTGCGGCGTTCGCCGATATCCATGGATCCTCGCGATCCGGTTAAGTGGCCAGGGGGGGAGGGGATATCTCGACGCACCGCAATTTTCAACCTTTAATTTTACGTTTCCTCTTTTTTCTCGCGCAGACACGGTGAAGAGTGGCCTGCCCCCTCGAAACCAGAATCGCGCACGGTGAAATACCTCCTGAATACGCTCGCGTCCGTGCAATTATCCCGTCGCGTCGATCTACACCAATTACTTTCCTTACACGTCGCCCGACCTTTTAAAAACCGGTCCTATTCTATGAATTTTCGAATTGTTCACTTGTTTGAATACGGCTTCGAATCTTAACACGTCTGCTAAAAGGCTCAAGATTATGAATGAGAATGTGTGAAAAAATTTGCTAAAGAATTTTTCCCTCGTTTCTTCATTATGCAAATATTTTAATGCAATATCGTATTACTGCGTCAATAACAAAAACTTTCTGTCAATATGAGGTGTTTGTTAATTGTTTTTGTAACAAATATAATTATCAATTGATTAAATGGGCTTTTATTGGTTTAGTCGGTGGTACGTCGGCTATATTTCCTTGTTTGAAAATTTAACGATGATAAAGTGAAACGGTGCGGGCCCCCGAATAACAAATTAACGAAGGGAGAACAAACGCACGAGCGTTATACCAAACTTCGCAGACCGCTCCCGTTGCTCTTAAATCAAGCACACCTTCGAATAATTAAGACCACCTTTGGGTCTAGACCTACTCTCTGCCTTATCAAACGAAACTCTTCCAGAACCGAATTAAACCTGTCTCTTAAACATTTCCATTATCATACTACCAAACATTTATTTGATACACGATTGAGATAACTTGAATACAACCACCTTCATATTAACTTCGTCTACGGGAACTTTGATTTTTAACAAATTCAATTTTTAATTTACATTTCCACTATTTTTTTTAAATTTTTAGGAAAAATAGGGAAAAAAGTGAGGAGCGTTTGAAACCAAATATAAACGCTCCCATCGAAAAGCAATGCAGGAATCGTATAAAACGGGTAGATATTGATTAGAAAGGGGCGGCCGAGAGGGTGGCGCCGTTTGTCCATTTAATGGCGAAGATCTTGACAAAAGGTCTACAAATCCCGGACGAAACGAGCGCGGGCATCGCGGGATAAGGGAAAGCAATGGGAAAACGGGCAGTAAATTTACGGAAAAGCATCCGACTTCACAGGAAATTTCAACTGTTTAGAATTATTATGTACACCAAACAGTGCACAGTTTTGTATGAGATCAAAAACAACGTCTTTTATACTTTCAAGAGGTACTATAATAAGATTATAAACTTTTATCGTTGAAATATAGTACAAACTTAATTCTATGAACATAATCATCAATATTATCATAAACCATTAATATTATCATATACCATTATGTGACCTATTGTAATACTGTGTATCCATATACTAGCTATTTACATATTTCTATACATATTTGCTCGCCTAGGATAAAACCTATTTAATAATTTAGTATGAAACATGCCTTATGTACAATGTATGAATGAGTAAAAGTTATGATTTTCTCAAAGAGGAGACTTTTTAAATAACGATTTTATAATGTTATACTTTATATACGAAATTATCTATTTTTAAACAAATTATATTCGTCTTATTTTATTTTGCTTCAAATATAATTCTATTAAATCTAGTTTATTGTTTTATTACATGAAAATTCATTTATATGAACACATTTGTCCCCAATTATTTCATATAATAGAGGTTCCACTGTAATGCAGTATAGAATAATTAATGTTATTCTAACTTTATAAACTGCACAATCTAGTAATCGAGTAATATCCGAATAGTCATTCCCACCAATTCCCGGAAGTGCTCGCCTCCACACGAACGTCGAACCTTATCTATGTTTCATTTCCTTGTCTCTCTATTATTGTCACGCTCTCACGGTCTATACTGATTATTTTTACTCACGCTGTGAACTCGCGATTCTAAGAAATCCTCCCCGGAGATATTCCCAAACCCCGTCCCGATCGGTGACATAACCGAATGTAATTCACAACCCAAGTATCATTTAAAAACTCTTTGAATAATTATTTGAACAGTAGCAATCAATCTGCTTAAACACAATCAGCTCCAGATTGAATTGAAATTGCGACAGTAGCTGGTTGAATGGAACGTATTAATACGTGTTTTAAGAAGCGTTTGCAAACCGGATCGTCTCGAGGGTCGGACTTATTACAAGTTTTTCTACTGGTGGACAATGACTCAAGAAAATCTCTTTCATTCCGTTATCAACCGCGGACAACCTTCCTATATAATATTCCGTTTAAATCCGCAGGGCAAAGAGCTGAGCGGTTAACTAAAAGGAAAACGTTTCCCGCGATATTACTGCGAACGCGAAGTGTCGCAAACGGTGCCACCTGTTCTCTCTTCGTCTGCTTGAATTCAAGTGCAAAATAATTACGACCGGCTCAATATGCGGACTCCTTTCATCGCGGCCGCTCGCCAACCTTCCCTTTCTCTCTGTCACTGACAATTTTTTATGCTGAAATCTTATTGAAAGGGACGAACGATTGTCCCAGATGCACGATTTTTCTGACTGGATGTCGGTTAAACCAGAAACAATATTCACATTGGAGGTTTTTATGCAATATAAATTTAAGGAATGGAATCGACGGAGGAATTTGTTTGCAAAAATAATAATATATTATCTCTTAGATATTGTATATACTAAAATGAATATATAACATAAATCAATAAATATATACAAAAGACACTAAAATAAATCTCTGTATTAGTTTTTAATGAATAAAATATGTAAACATTTTCCAAAATTATACTCGAACCATATGCATAAACTAGTCTATCGATATGTATGCTTGGAATTTGTCTGCATGGTCATAACTTGAAAATTCGTTCTCCTAGATAAGATTGGTAAGAATATTGAAGGGGTGGCGATCGCGTTCGAATTTCATCTTCTTTGTACGAACTTTACCACCTCGCCATCTGTTCTTCGCTATCGGCGTATAAACTACCTGCTCTCTCTACTGTTCTCTCTATATCAGTTTCCGTTTCCTTGGTTCAACTTCGTTACTTCCGGTTGCTAGCCGATGAAGTTACAGTCAACTCGATGACAACTGACAATCACCAGATGAAAACCGAGCAAAACAGAATTCAATATTCACAATTCAAATACTATATCCTATTTTTAAGGTAAATAAATGTGGAACAGAGTGTATATAGAGTGCCCAGAAAAAGTAGATTCGAAGAGAGGTGATTCTGTGTGTGTTTCTGACCAAGAATTTCCTTTGGCAAAATGCAAAGTGAGGCATGATTTTTTAATTATTAATGAAAAACACTAAATAATGAGAACACGTGTAGGACCTGCGTACAGCCATGGATAGGTTGGCTCAGATCATGGTGGTCGTTCATGGTCTATGCATATTTTTCGTTAATAATTCAAAAACCATGCCTCACTTTGCATTTTTCCAAAGGAAATTGTTGTTCAGAAACACATACAGAATCGTCTCTCTTCGGTTCTAATACTTTTTCTGGGACACCCTGTATATTCAAATGTTACGTGATTAGATTTATTTATAAATCCAGTCTTTGAGAAGCAACGAACTGGACAGTTACCATATGGTATATTAACGAGTCTCTCAATTCTGAATAATATTCCAACTGTAATACTTCTGTGTGAATAAACAGAAAAAAGCACGAGGGTCTGAGAAAGTGGAGGCTGAATCGAAATCCTGCGTGAGTCGATCTATTCAGAGAAAGGGAGCCTGTTTACCGCGTTTATCATTTATTCAATGGAAACTGGCGGGAACCGGGCCATTGTTTGCTTCCTTTTCGCTTGAATCGATGCCGACTGAGCGCCGAATGTTCGAATTATTGACACAGTTTCGCGGAATCCCTTTGTAGAACAACCAGCACTTATTATCACAGTCTGAGCCTATCTTCTAATTTTCTATATAATCCAACACGAATAAAATTGAGTTCTATTTGTGTAATTAGTACACTGGATCTTTGTGCAAAATATATGTTTCATTTGTTCGTTAATACTCATGGAACATCTGATTCGATTTTACGTTTCAACACTTTTAATACCTTTTTCATACTGTGTGTATAAGGAGCAACTCATAACAGCCTGAGCCTATGTTCTAATTTTCTTTATAATCTAACACGAATATAACTACGTTCTATCTGTATAATTAGTACACTGGATCTTTATGCAAATTATTTGCATTTCAGTGGTTCCTTGATGTTCTTGGAAGTCTAATTCGATTCTGTGTGTTCACGTTTCAAGACTTTGATACCTTCTGCATATAACTAATATATGTATGTATGTATGATCCACGGCCGGATGGGAGCAAAAGCCGGAAGACAGTTTGTCCAGGGTGCAGGATGAATGGAGAAGGTTGCGTTCCAAGTTTAATGATCCACCGGCCGGCATTCATATTGAAGCTTGAGTACGAGGCTCCCGAAGGACCGCGGATTCCGATCAATATTCCAAGCAATTCGAAGCTCGTACATTCGAGATAAGTTGAAGCGTCCCGAGACGCGACGTGTGCATCAGGGACTCGCAGCGAACCTCTCCGTACTTCGAGTTCGCGAACATACTTTGTTCTTACGAGCTGCTAACAGGCTTCACGCCCCGTGTACATTATTACAGAAACTTCGCCGAGCAAGATGTCACCAAGAGGGGATTTCAAGAAACGATGGATTGAACAATTACAGGGACTGTCATAATCATCTCATATAATAAATCATGCACCACTCTATGCAACGTTATATCAAATAATAGTATTAATTATTATTGTATCAATTACTGTGTCAAATCTTGTATCAATTATCATATCAATTATTGTATAAATCACTATGTGAAATATTGTATCAATTAAATAAATTACGGACTCGAAATCATACACAAAATCATGAAACAAATCATACATCAAATCATGATTACCCCGCACTAATTGTTGTATGTAGAATTCAAACTGTATAAAATAGGAATATTTCATACACGAAATCCAACTTGCGAAGTCATAAATTTCAAAGATATTGAGAATTTAGTAAGTATGGATTTTAAACGTTTTCAACCGTTTGATACATGACTGAGGAGAAATCCTGTAATTTATTTTTAGGTATTTGTATGAATAACCTTTGTGAACGAAAATCAAGCTTATAATTCATCAAACTTGAAAAATACTGAGAAATACGTAAAAACACATTTCACCTCAGGCCAGAACGTAAATTGATATTTAACCAGTTAATTACTTCAATATTTTGAAGTAGAAATCTTTTCGATACGCGTTTTCATCATCGTGTTCAAAAAATATTGACAAAAAAGTAAAACTCTTTTTCGAACCAGTAATTATTTGTTAAAATGTTGTTTGCTTTATAAATATACCTTATGATACTCCAGGGTACGCTATAAAAAAGCTACTGCTCAAGTGCTGTAAATATTTCAGTCGTTTTTTGTGATTTTTGGTAACATGCAAACGAACGTCTTCTCATTATATAATAGTAAGATTATTAAACCAGCGTATTAACTCCTATTGCTATATGAATCATTGCATGGACCATTGAATGACAATTGAAGATCCGACAAATTCGGAGAAGGTTCGTCATCAAAAAATGTCGTCAATGTAACCGGATCGATAATTCGGCACGATTCGAGGCCGCGACGACGCGACGCGACGCGTCTTGAGGGCATCGCTAGGGGTAACCAGGGCTGGTTGTGCATCAGGCTAGGGTGCACGCGTATCATGGTCGCTTTCGAATACGAGGGGGCGTCGCGAGCTTAATGATGTACCGACCAGCGAGACAAGAGGCGGGAGGGACGGGTACGGTGAAAACCTGGCGGAAAATGAGAGCCAGCCTCCCGTTGATATGCATTATGGAACGCTGTATCGTTATTGTTTCCCATTCGTTCCCTCGTCTGCACCTAAACAACTATTACGTTGGCTATTTGAACTCACAGTCCGAAACAATGTTTAGCAAAAGAATAATAAGAGTAGAGCGCGTTGAAGATTTCGGTCCCAAGATTAACTGATTTTTATTGAATATTTCAATTCAAGGGAGAGGAGTAAATAAAGTGTTTAGGAAGAAACAATGAGAGATTGTTTGAGGTTCAAATGGAAGTCTTTGAATCCTAAAATTATTCACTAATTTATAATATGCTTTATTCTAATATTTGAATCTAGTCGAGTGCGAGAAATAAAATATAAATTAAGATATAAAGTATGAATTATTACTTTCCTATCAAAGAGGGTGAAGAACCTTTAACAAAACTAACGATTATTGAAAAGACTCCGTAAATTTCATTATTTTACTATAAATATTTCTTACAATTACTTCGCGATTTACTATTTCGCGACTAACGCCGATTTATTCTACTGCGCGATTTACGATTAATTTGAGATTCTCACATGGAAGTCTTTGAGCCGAAAAATTGTTCACTGATCCGTACAATGTCTTATTTTAATATTTGATTATAGTCAAGTGTGATAAATAAAATATGTAACAAGAGATTGCATGACATTCTTACAGATATGTTTGAGTCGCAAAATTATTGACACCGACATATTATCAAAAGTATCTCTACGCCAATTTGACTCTATCGATAGAAAAATTGTGAACGTGTAACGTTACAAAAAGCAAAGGGAATGTGAAATCGCAGTTGGCAACGACATTTAATCTTCGATCAGGCTCGTAACAAAGAACCAGAACAGAACCGCGGGTCGGATCGATACTCGAGGCCTGAATTCGCTAGCTCGCGCGAACAAAGCGAGTTTCGAGTCTCGTACACGTGCTTCCTACGCTTCTTTTTGGGGTAATTAGCGGCCGTGCTCCAGCCAGTGTCGTTCACGTAATTAACGTTTCGTTAAGAGTGGCTGACGTCGTGAGAGCGATCTATGTATGTATTAGCAACGCTTCAGAATCGCCCGGAAAGCAGTTCGCTGGTTATCGAATGCCTAAACACTATCGCCCATAAATTACCGCAGATTAGAATATTTTTGTTGAATAATAAGATAATTTTATCATCAGTAATTTGCATTGATCACTTTCGATAAAAATTCCGTCATATTATACAAGACCTGCATCAATAAAAAATTATGATGAATCACTTAATACTAAAATTGATATAAAATTTCTATTAACCAATGAAATTTGCGTTCTGTAATGGCGAATGCAGGAGAAGCTGGTGGATTCATAATAGGGTTAATAATTAAAGCAACGAACGTTTCGTATCGTGATTGTTTTCGACGAATGAAACGTCTCTACTGTGAAGCCGGTCGCGTCCGTTTTTATCGTCTACTCTCTATTTAGGAAAGAACTGAATACAGAAAGGAGTTGGAATGGGTTACAACTAACTTCTGATCTACCGTTCGAGCGAGATAAAATACAGCGCGATGAATTTTTCATTGTCCGACCGACTGACAATGCGCATTATTCTTTTTCCGCTTTTGTGTTATATCCGGTTTGTTCGTTATCCTTGCCTTAATTAAGATTTCAGAATAGGCGAAATTCGCGTTTTCTTTTCTCCACACTCTTTCAAATAATTAATAATTCTTTCGTCCAGTTCATAATACTCGACGCGATTATTCCCATAATGTTTCATACAATCATTGATACAATTAACGATATAATAATTGACCCAACAAACGACACAACAATTAATCCGACAAATGAAGTAATAATTAATATAAGCTCAGAGAATGAAAAGACTGTCGAGGTAAACGAACCGAAAAGCGTAAGATTCGCAGGGATCGAAGGCAACCTCGTTGCTGTCGGCATTTCGAAAGTGGAAGAACGGACCTGAGCAGCTTGGGGCAGCAGCTTACGCGTGCAGACGGCGAACCTGTGAACGTGCGTTGAAAAAAGAAGTTCCACGCGAGGGACGTATATACGTACACATAGGAGACACCCTTGTCCCCGAGGACATGTTAGCTTCGCACGTGATATTCCCAGCCTGGCGTCTTTACGACGAGTACTCTCAGCCCGCTTCCTCCGCGGACCGCGCGAGCAACCTCTTCAAACAACCGTACAACCCCGTTCATAAATCGCCGAATTATAGACCCTGAAGCGAATCAGCTGTACCAAAAGTGTCAATGAAGTAATCAACACGATGATCGTTTGTTACATAGAGAAATTGTTAAACGCAAATTGTTTCTAATCTTCCATTTCAATTTTTTATTCAAATTATTCACGATTTATTGTATGATTTATTACATGATTAAATGACTCATCAATCCTCGTATGATTTATGTATTAAATAATTGCATTTATATGATTTATTATAATCCTTGAATTAAGATACCTCGTTGGGGTACGTACGTGTGTTTGATGGATTTATGAACGTAAGTGTACCCGCGCAATCCCTTATTTTCAACCCTTTTCGTCCAGCTACTCGAATCAGAAAATCTGCGGGATTTTTTGGCTTCGGAAGATATTTCCTGCATTTATACTACTACCTGTTTCCCGCCAGTCGACGATATGCAAATGCAAACAATTTATGCATGAGAGAATGAAATTGTGTCAGACGTACTTGTGACGCTAGTATTTCGGCGAATGAAGAAATGTGAAAGGAGTTGGAAATGAGCAATTGTAAGCTAAGGATTTGTTCTTTAACGAGCGAGATGGGCGACAGTAATGGAAGCATTAACTAGAATTTGCTGGGAATGAGAAGTAACGAGTGTGACGAAAGTACAAATAGCAGAGATAAATGTTAGTTTCCTGAAGAGATTCCAAACAGAGAAAGCGCAAAAATAAAATCGTTCATGACGTCAATTAAATAAATGAAATTTAGAAATTCATTTACTGTTTTAAACTTTGTTTTTAACATTCTTTTTGTAATCATGTGTATTATATATAATCTTTCAATTTATAAGACATTTAATTTTATATAAAATCTGCAGTCTACTCGTAAAGATTCAATTTGCTACGCAATAAAATCGTCTGAAGGAAATTTCATTAAATAGGAACTCTAAATAAAATGAATCCGAAACAGGATGAACAGATTCAATTATGCTCTGATCTGAGAATATCGGCTGTATAATTATATCAGAGGGCTCTGAATATTTGCCCGACGCGTCTCGGAGGAGTCGTCGAAATTTTGAAACGAGGTGACGAGTGCGATCAGAAGCCCGGACCTTCTAATTATCGGCCCGTTAACGAGCACCGATGTCCTCGTTAAGCTTGCGGCCAACCTGATACAGCGAAAATCCGGATCCAAACTACATAAGCTGCGCGCATTCCATCGAAATATCCGTTTAGCAAGACGCGAACTAGAGTAAACTAGCGTTTTAGTAATCTGCTATGTATATCTCATTGATTAATTCAAACACGCGAGTTCGTGAAATGTGTTATACGAAACGAGATGATGCTGCTGTTATGCATGCATGATATCTGTTGACTATTAATGCATGAAAGTCTAGATTTTAGTTATAACATTTAAAGCCGAAATTTGAACTCTGCATTCAATATACAAGGCATATTTAAGGTTGTATGAGTCGTAAAATCTCTGCCAAAAGTTTAAGACATGTAATAAAAAGCTATGGCCAATATTTAAAGCAGTGAAATTTAAAAAAAAAATATTATGGATATCTTGCGGAATAGTAATCAGGTCCTTTGTTCAGGCAAAGATATTGAAAAAGAGCGGATCGTTTGCAATCGGTCGGGAGATTGCGTTTGAAGACTTGGGCAAACTCAAATGCACCCTTTTGGAGTTCTGATCGCGACCGAATCAACGAACGGAAAACAATGGCATTGTTTCGCGCGTGGGCGAAAAATTCTGACGGAGCACTCGAAACAGTTTCACTGGAAACTGGAGTCCCTGAAGAGCTTCCACTACAACCTATTGAAACGAACTATTACTCTAAAGAACGTTGTAGTAGCTAAATAAAATGTCACGACAAAATCAACTAATTTCCATATTCAGGTAATATAATATAAATACAGATCAGACTTGCGAGTAAACCTGAAGAATTATAAAATACGAATACATATTGTATTATTGTTTAGACTTTCAAAAAACAACTATAATAAAAATGGTTAAATCGTGATCAATAAACGAGTAGAAAAAGATGTTGGTATTTTTATTTCATGCATGAAAAACGTTGAAAGCGCGGTTGGAATTTAATGATTCTATCCAGGGATGAATGGCGTATAGTTTTTAGGTTCCACTAAACCCGTCATAGCTCCGAGCCGAAATAAAGAGAGCCCGACGTTTTACGACACCCGTGGACCGAGAAAATTGTCACTTCTCGGATTACCGCCACCAGGGACAACCGATTGAATCCCTATTGTTAGAGATCCCTATTGCTGCAGATCGCATACAAGCGTTCATTCAATTCCATCTATCAACCTAATGCTATTAATATTTATAAAAAAATATGACAAAACCAGACCTCATGATAGACGATAAGAAACATTGTAAAAGGAGAAAATAGTACAAGGTGAAAGCGAATGAAATAAATTAGTCTGATAAACAAGGCAGCGACATAAAATACAGCCGGTGCCAATTCGAATGCATGTAACATGTTTGGGAACGTGTACATTCGAGGATTCGCTGCGCGTTCACGGCCGTAGCGGAATAGCTTCGATGCCTGTTCCTCGTTAAACTAATTCAAATTGAACCGCCCCTCTAAACGACCGCGCAACGACATTTTTACTGTGGGAAACGGTGAACTCGGCTTTGCTCGTTTGCATGCTGTGGTTACTAGAAATTACATTTACCGCGCGCTACTATTTAGAATCTGACGACTGAATAATTAATTAACACGACTGTGTAACGAAGTTCAGTTTTCATTTATACCGAGTCGTCTGTTACAGCCTACAATATGCGTCATTAAAATGCAAGAATTCATCAATTTCATGATTAATGTCCAAAATTAATCATTAAATGTATAATTGATAAAATAACGCAATTACCGAAATTGAGCAATAATTTATTATTTCATATGATTATTCTGTATGTGTATCGTTCTAACAAGTCTATTCCATAGAGTGTTCTGTTCGAATATTTTCTCCTGCACGACTATTGATTTTAGGATAACGCGAACTATTATAAACTCCCGATTAAAGCGAAACGAGCCGGTTGCGTAAAAGTTAACGCTAATTTCTCGCCGGGCGTAGGTATCGAGCCGTAAAACCGAGCCCGCATATTGGATTTTAATTAATACAAACGGAAATCGTTATCCGCAAATGTGGAGCATTGATTAATAACTTCGCTCTTTCTGCCCTCGCTTACTGATAAATTATACTCGATTGAACACGATGCTCTTTTATCCTCGATTCCTGTCTTTCGAATTTGAATATATCCGTTTCTGATTCATGATACCAAATGGGCCATTTTCATCAATGATATTTCCAGTCGAAATATTGTCTGCTGTTTCCAGTAAACATGTTCGAAAACTAATAACTTGAAGTTTCAATTATTAAATATCGACGACCCCCATTTTTCCTACATAACACGATGTAAAATATCCAGAGCGTGAGAAAGGAAAAACACGTTGGCAAACGATGAAAAAGAATTGAGTTGTTATTCGCGTGCCGGCCATTGAATATCAGAATCTAGCCGAAGCTTTATTTTCCCTCCGGGTTCGAGCCGGGGTTGAAGGGGTTGGGACGAAACAACGGGGGGGTGGTTTTCCCGCCGGCGTCTAGACGCCGCGGCGCCTGTTCTCAGGCATCAGCTGCTTACGGAACTACGGTCGATGCTTGAAATTTGTTTTTCCTTTTTTTCCCTCCCCCATTCCTCCCAGCATTCTCTCGGCATCTAACGATACTCTGTCCCGCGCTTCGTTAACAATTTCGATCGAGCCCTTCGGTTATTAAGGAAACGACGGAGTCGAGCACCGAACAGGCCGAGGGGGGAGGAGTCGGACGATAAGCCGAATGATAAAGGACGCTCGGGCTTATTGGGGACGAAAGTTTATTAAAATCGCGCGCTCGCCTTTTTCAGTGCCTGTTTGCGGACCTGATGGATGGACGGACGCAAATCGAGTGATTGATGATGTTTCCCATTCAGTATCTTTCCACTTGTTTGCCGGTTTGTTTTTTTACCTGGGATGATTAATTGGTCACCGCGGGGAAACGGGAGGGAGACAGCTTTTTACGTTTCGAACATTTTTTAGTTCGTTCCTGTGGCAATTTTTTTCCACAATCATTGTCCCATGACGAAATGCTATACTCTTATTTACTTTCGATCTTTTTTATATGAGTCTCCTATTTAATAGAATTTATGATTTGTTATAATTACTCAACTAAAATATTATTCTGCTAGTTTGCTAATTTGAAATATTTATAAGACATTTTTAGAGACTTTAAGCGCTTCGATTTTACGTTATGCTTCTTGCCTAATCTCGTCAAAAATCGTATTCAATTTCCAGTGAATAACGCGAACGAAGAGAGGGGCGAAACGTGTACACGCGTACGGTCCTGTCGCCGTATCCGGGGAGCGGATTTTAATCAGTCGATGGCTCATGCGAATTAGAATGGGCTAAGGGTGGATCGATTTTTAATCTCTGTAAGAGACTCAGGGGAACGTGCGTTACATTCCACCCGGCAAGCGTTACGTTGCTACCAGTTTAATGCATGTCCACGGCCACGTGGACCATCCGCGGATGGATGGGTCACGAAAATTTCGTTGTTTCAATCTTGTCAAACTGTGAATTAGATTCGCCAGAATCAACAATCCATCACTTCTATTAACTGAAATTCTTCAGGATTCCTTTTTGTTCCACTGGAATCACGATTGGAATTGTTGATAAAGAATTCATTTGAAAATGCAACTCATGAAATTATTTACAGTCATTGAATTAAATGTCAGATAAGATGAAAAATCTGGTGTTAGTTTAATCAACAATTCAATGATATCAGAAACGATGAAGAAGTTCTTGGTAGATATCACGGGAGGGTTCGATCGCGCGTTCACCCTCATCAAATTTCTCATAAAATTCGCCGACAGAAGATTACTTCTTCTTGCTGTTCCAATCACTCGGCGCCAGAGCCGAGGTCAATTTCGAACGGCGACGCATTAATCCATGCGTTACCTTTTCGTTCGGTTGTTCGAACTTTCAGCAACGGGTCCCGTCTTATCCAAAGTGGCCCGTAAAATCCTGCGGGTGCGACGCCGGCGTAAAACAATTCCCCTTGGGTGCGTCGCGTAGATTAAAGGACGTAAAACTTGGCGAAAGCGTAATAAACTCTTTTTCCTCTATCCTCTTCTTCTTCCCTCCTCGTTCTCAGCGATTTTTTTCCCTCCAAGAGCTCGTCTTACATCCGCCGGACAGTCACCCTCACTCGGACACATTTTCCCGCCCTTGCAACCGTGAATTACCGTAACTTTTTCCCACCTTGCCATCTACTTACTCCGCGTTTGCACCCCTAATGCACTTTCCTGTCAAGATTACCTCAAAAGTGTTACCAAAGATTCCAATCGTTACTTCTTTCATTATAATAACTATTTTATTTATTATTCTCGAATTATATATCTCGAAAACGAGATAGTCAATCGACCCAGGGTTTACCACACATATTTTTTGCTACTTAATCTTTGATCTACATTAGCATTAGAACTGACAACTTTTTTTTATATGTGCATTTCTCGATTCGAGACCAATTATTTTGACTGGTATTAGTAGTGCAAAGAAAAAGAATTTAAGGCAGTTGTTGGCTAAATAAAAAGTATTGTAAATTGTTTGAAATTTTGTTGTCAAGTCAAAAACTGGTTTAGTAGCTTTAGTGTTAATTTATCACAAAATTTTAAACAATTTACAATACTTTTAATGTACGCAACAATTGGCTTAATTTTTTTTTTCATAAGTTTTGACAAATTCAGAGTTTAGAATGAGCTATGCATATTTTTTACTGGCTGACTCTATAGACGGAAGAACGATTTGAATTGAACAGAACGGAAATCTTGACCAGGGCGCGTGGCCTTTGCCAACGGGGCTCATTGAAATAAACTAGTTTATCTCGTTGACCGGTAGACGGGTTCGATTCCCTTGTCTGCGGCCTTTATTACAGAGAAAGAGGGAGCGGAGGAGCCGGAGTTTCCTCCGGTGACGGACGGAAAGCGGTAACGCAATAACGACTTTATTAGGGTTATCGACGTACGCACGTGCCTCACCCTCTGACATTTTAACTCTTGCCTCATGCTCGAACCCCAACAGCTACTGTCTAGCCCTACTTCAACCGCTAATTGCTCATTATTTTACAGTTTTTATTAATCAGCTGCCCATCACTCAATTTTAATATACATAAATTTACTTAATAATAATAATAAGTTATAAACTTGTTCTATAAAAATGTATCCAGAAGATCAAAAGTAAAGTGCATATCATTTTTAAGGATAAAACTTGTCATTTGTCTCGTGCTCGAATCCCAACAACCATTGCCTAGCCCTAGTTGAAGCATCAAATGCTCATTACTTTACGGTTTTAATCAATCAGTTGCCCATTATTCAATTTTGCTTCATATTTGTTCAACAATAATAAGTAGGCCATGAATTTGCTTTATAAAATGTACATCCAGAAGATAAAAAATAAAATCTGTATTGTTATCTTTAAAACAAATTTCTACGCGGCTTTCATTCTGAATAGTAATTCGTAGTAGATAATTTAAGAAACGCTAGTTATTGAATGAAAAATCTAGCAAGCTTTGAAAATTCCTCAGTCGAATGGAAACCCAGGGAAGCCCTCGAATCGGCGATTTAACCAGTCTTCGGTCAGGAAATGGATTGATATCCGTCAGTCGAATAGGATGCTCGTTGCCTATGGCGAGACATCATCCGTTCTGCTTTTGGGGATCGTTACAGGTAGTCTCCCCTTCGTTCAAGACACGAGGAGGGTGTCTCGTCGCGGTACACCGCGATAATTGGATCAGCCTCGCGCGAGTCGCGAACGAAATTAAGTAACCTCTAGAAATTAACTAACCTCATAAGAAAACCTCGAGAAAACCGGAAATACGTCTTCTGAATTGCGCCACGCCTTTCGAATCGACTTGCCGCGCCGTCTTTTATCGCCTAAACGACGATTTCTCAAGCAGAATTACTCCCAAATCGAACTTAGATTACGTATTTCTCTACGCATTCAAATATTCAAAAGATGTCTTTAATGACTTAAATATGTATCATGCAGCTTTTGTTATTTGTATCATGAATCCTTCTATACATCTCCAGTATAATTGAAATCGAATGTTAGACAGAGTGCAGTCGAGGGGAAATTGGAACAAGTTATAGCCGCAATAGGAAACGTATCGGCGCAGTTGTTCCTTAACGACTGCGAGTGCCACATTTCCATAAAACCGGCGAGTCACCGCATTACCATCGGGTCTTACCCCGGAATTACTATACTTTCTTAGGACCAAATTACGGAGCTGTTCAACGAAACTGCCTCCATATTTACTAAACGACGACCGCAGTATCTCACAGGCAGATATAAATATTTGATATCTTGTTAGGGAGCTCGTCGCTCGCGGTCGGAAAGACTTAAACCGTTGGAAACGCGGCGCGGAAAATGCTTGTTCAGCTCAGAAGCTGCTTCCGCGAAACCTCCGCTATTTGTACCATTATTTACAGATCGCTGGTATCATTTATAGAGTCCGCGGTTATTAGATTTTTATACGAATTCAAACTTTTGTGGTATCAGTTTATATACATTATGCTAACGATAGTATATAAGCTTCATATTTGTAAGTTGTTACATTCATATGCATTAATAAATAGATCTTATTGTTAAGGATGTATTGGCTATACAGTCAATCCCGAAAGTTTATGTACCTTAGAAAAACGCATTTCCTATAATTAAAAANTTTCTAACGTGCATAAACTTTTAAGATGGGCTGTATAGCCAACACATCCTTAAGTGCAACTTGCAAAAATTAATACAAAGCCTTTTTATATACCCTAAGACACTTCGGAGTATGTAAGAAAATTACAGTCCAAATTTCAATGCAAATACTTCAATCACTTTTTAGATTGATCTGAACAAACGCTGTTTTTTTATATAACAGTAAGCTAAAAGAATTTAGAAACGTTCATATGACCGGTGCATGATAGGTTTAGTGTTAATTATAAATAAGTAAGTTCAGAATGATCTGTCGAGTAAGACGAGTCTTAAGACTGGTCTAAAAAAATCCTTGTACGAGTCTCTGGACACGGAAGCTGTTTCAATAACTGCAAGTTCCCGGCGGACTTTTGGCACGATCGAGAAAGTGGGAAAGGATGGGTGGCGGTACCGAAACGAGAGATGCCACGTTCCTACATATTCATAGCCAGCCATTTCGAATAGAATATCTACGCGCAATGCATAATATTCGCAGCGGCGTATGAACATTGGACGTGAACCAATGTTCCATCCCTCTCTTTCCTCTCCACTGTTCTCCACTCAAATATGTACAGCTTGAAACGGAACCTTTCGGGCGTACCTCGTTCCGTTAGCCTGTCCGATGTCCCTCGATGCACGCGAGCCCTACTGAAATATTAAATCCCCTCGAAAACCGTCGTCGTTGCACGAAACGCTTGTCCGATCCGACGGTTAATCAAAACCGAATGGACATTGGCTTTGTTTAAGGAACAATCAAGTACGACTAAACGCTTTTCAAAATTGCATCCAACAGTTTCAATAAAGAAACTTATAAACGATTTTTATTGCGATTGATAGCTCGTTAAAGATTTCCTAAATTTCTGTGTTGCAAGCACAGGACAATCCGAATGCTTTTATGTATTTATAGAAAAATCGTATCTGCATGTAATGCAACGTTTAAATGAGTCAAACGTATCGGAAATGCACTTTTCGAACTGCTACCATAAACATCTTATTCTGACTGAAAATCCCGAGTCTAATAATAATTTAAGTTTCTGATCGTTCTTATTTTCAATGCTTCCTGGCAAAATGTTCTCATTGTCAATGGGTCCACGGGTCATTATACCTGTCGCGATTGACAAAGGTAGCCGCGGGAAAAAAATGAATGTTCCATCGCATCGTGGTGCCTTGGAAGGTGGAACGGGAACGTGCGAGGGCCTACGTAAGGGTTGGCTGGCGCCGAGTGTAAGAGTCTCTTTGCACCCCGTCGATCAATATTCCCGTCCAGTGGCGTAGCACGGAAAACTATTTCTTTTTTTTTATTTCCCTTCTAAACTACTCGCGACTTCTAAACCAATACTCAACGAACGGTTGGAGATAAACTCGTAGTCTATTCAATTCAAAGCCGAGCCGAGGGAAACGGAGAACTGCGATTTGCAAATCTATTGTAACTTCTTAGTTTACAGTTACATCAGACAAGAATATTGAACGTTCGTTCATCCGATGTATTACTTAAATTGTTTCTAATTGAGCAAATTCGATTTTAACTTGAAATTCCGTTTCCAAGAAGTTCTCGCGAAAAGGAAATAGTAATTTTGATTAATAGCAGCTTGCTGTCTCATTAAGCGCGCTGCGTACCTAAGGTACGAAATTTTTCACAGGAGGACTCGACCTCCGGCATTAATATTTTCAATTAAAAATGCCCAGCTGCAGAAATTTTAATTGCACCTCCTCGAGATCAGCCGCGCTGCTTCCCATATTTTGTCCTATTACAAATTAACTTTGACTATTACATTAGCCAAATTGAGAATTAATGCATAAGAATGTATCGCGGTTGAAGAAAATGAAACAATTTCCGTTTGCAATAGAAAACAGTATTTAATTATTTGAGTAGTTTCAACTGGAGGTCCTTCATTAATTTTCGGTTTCAGCTTCGCGTATTTCACGCGTGTTCACGATATTTAATTGTAGTGGCCGCGTGCGCCGCGCATCGACAACAAGCGAAATTCCCTCGCACCGCACTGTGCAATTAATTTTCCCGATCAACACTCCGCACGCGAACCGAATATGTCTCTCAGTGTATAAATACCAGACGCGTGGAATTTCCGTTTCAAACTGACCCCCGTCCAATGCAGGACCAAAGGAAACCCACTTCAAGTATTTAACTACCCCTATAGTTACAGTATGTGCAACTATTTAAATAATTGTATTGGAAAATGATTAAAGAAACATTATAAGAACGGAAGCGAAAACAAATCAAATAAAATTGAATGAACTTTAAATAAATTACCAAAGAAAGTCCGCTCCAAGTATTTAACTAACTTCTATAATTACAATACGTGTGATTACTTAAATAATTTTATTAGAAAACCATCGAGGAAACATTATAGAAATATAAGCAGAAATAAATCAATTAAAATTAAATGAAATGTGAATAAACTATCAAAGGAAACTAATTTCGAGTATGTAACTAATAATCTCTATAATTACAGTACGACTATTACAATAATTTTATCCCAAATTGACCAAGGAAACATTATCGGAAGGAAAATCAACTAAAGTTGAATGAAACGTGAAGAAACTACCAAAGGATACTCACTTCGAATATATAACTAGTCTCTATAGTTACAGCGCGACTATTACAATAATTTTATCCCAAATTGACCAAGGAAACTTTATGGGAACATAAGTAGAAATAAATCAAATAAAATTGAATGGAACGTGAATAAACTACTATCGTACTCGTTTAAATACAAAACATTTTATATTCGGGGAGTATTATTCTTGGAAACGTTCAAGTAGAAGGTACACATGCGTCTCTGTTTGAACGAGTGAAACACCGATAAGCATCGGCGAGGAATAAAACTGTTTCTATTTCTGTAAATCATTGAAACCGATTTGATCCTGTATACTGCACATCTTCCGTGATTCGAAAAAGGAGAAGTAAGAAATCGCACAATGGGACGGCGGTGTTCACGGTACCAAGACGGGGTTGAAATTGATTTCCGCGGCGCAATCGGATAAATCGGACGTCTGTGGCCAGGCCGGAATAACCCGCGACACACGTACAGGGTGAGTCCATATGAAGTAACGCAATATTCACTAATTCTATTAGAAAAAATCTTGACAAAATCAATCAAATATCGTTCAAATCCAAATATGCATTCATTCTATGAGGTCTGACAAATTCAAAATTTCTATAAAACCAGATTTCATAAAATCGTTCGAATCTCCTATTTTATATGATTACTCTTATTGACGAAAGCTAATGATTTTCAAATTCTATCTTCGTTAGAATGCCATAATCGAGTGAGCACCAGCAAACGAAATTCCTATGAAAGCTGCTTTATAGAAGTGAAAGAACGATCTGATATTTGATGTCTGATAAGTTAATTTTTATCGATTCACCCTGTATATTCGATGGAACAAGGTGCATACGGTCGAGGAGTATGTCTCGATGGAAAATAGAAAGCTCAGTTACAGGCCGGGGTGAAACGATCTAGAAAACTGGCAGTCACGCGCGATAAGGAGGGAAATCGTCGCTACGTGACCATCCACTAACCCCGCTTCCAATCGTCCACAAAAATTATTATAATCTTCGCGAGCACTTCCGCGAAAAATGAAATAAAAGACGTTCGACCCGTATTTATTTTCATTCAAAAAGAATGCGAGCTAAACGAATTTGTATGGAACGTTTCCACCTTTTAAATAGTTTGATGGCAAATAATTAACAGGTACAAAGTTGTATAGATTCTATCAATTTCTACTATTAAACTTAAACTTAAATCCTAATTTTATATTCCATTTGCACGTTTAATCTCGTTAAAAATAATGCATAAAAATATGTTCTATGTCAAGAGCATTGCATATTGTAGTGTAAGTGATAGGACGTATCATTTTAAATGATATCATAATGACATGATGCTGCAGTTTACTAATAAATATGTAAACATGCTCATTAAATGTCACAGTAAATCATTTTACATAGTTGAGTAGCAAACGTTTGATAAAAATAATATCGTGCTTTAGTTACTTTCTGTTCTATATACATTTTGTAAATATTTCTATCATTTAAATGCGCAATTCATACTCTCTGCACATTTAGACTCGTTAAAAATGTAAAGATTATGTAATGCATAAAAATATATTCAATATGAAGAGCATTGGATGGTGCAGCATAGAAAAGAACGTGTCATTTGAAATGTTACCATGAAGACATGATGCTGCAGCCTAGTAATAAATACGTAAACATGCTCATTAAATAGCACGGTAAATAAAATAGTAAAGAAGACGGCACAAAAGAATGAGACACGCGAAACATGATAATGTTGCCGCAACGCGAACGGAAAATATCGAATATCGATTTAACTGGAGCCTCGGAACCTTGGCATTGAATCCTCTGGCACGGCTGCCTCTTTTACCGTCGTTCTCTGTATCTCCTCTTTATTTTCCGGTACGCTTTTCATGCGTTCCGCTTTTTCTTTCCCTTTTCATACGCGGCATTGTTAGACTAGGCGGTCTGAAACTACTTTTCACCCCGGGGGCTGCGATCCACCCCCGCAATATCTGCCTATATTTCGTCGTTACGCCATTGTGGTCCTTGCTACAACACGCGAGAAACCCATGACAAAATTTCCCTGTTCCGGATTTTTCAGCTCAAAATAAAAAAACAACTGCTTACACTCATAGCGATAAACAAATTGCTTCGAGTCATTATTTAAAAGATCTCATTTGCCTGAATGCGGAACGGCTCATGAATTTTCGATCTTGTTACGAGAAAAACACATTGCTCTGCCTCTGACAACAACTATATATTTTTTTATGCTGTTACGACAAAATCGACACCAAGAATATTTTAAAGTTGCAAGAGCGATACACGGATTGATACGAAATGAAATGTGATAAGACTGAACTTGAGACACGAAACCGTGAATCCGAAATGCCTGTTCGATACGCGGGTCTCGTGCAAGTTTGATCCGCGATTCGAGAGATAAGTAACAGACGAGCTGAGGAGTTCCCTGATAGAACCGTAGCAGCTGCCAGATTGCTTGCTAAAACTTTCAGCGTGGCCCCATGGAACGAAATCTCTTTGTTTTCGGGAAATGATTCCGACTACGAGAACACAGTAACGAAATAAAATCCTCTGCGAGTTCTCTACCCCTCGTCACACTGTGTACATTCCGGTCTCGTCTATCCACCCACACACGCTTTCAAATATCAGACAAAAACGAATAATCCGTTCGCATAAAATACTTCTAATTCAAAACAAAATTGCACTAATACACTGGCGATCGTAAAGCTTGAGATATTTATTGAGGCAAATGAAATAGTATATCAAATGTCAAATATGTAAAACTTGGTTTCATTATAGTATTACTCGTTTGAAATGATTATTCGCGTATCCTACGACTTTACCCGTTACTCTTTTCGCGTAGGAACGAGCGTGTTTTCAGGCCGGCGACCATTGTTCAGCGTACACACAAGGGAATCCGTTCCGACGAACTTTTCTTTCGTCTCCCGCCGCTATCGATGAATTAAAAGTTCGCAACCTTCCTCGCGACGCATTATCGCAATGGAATCAACGCGATGGCGTACCGCCAACAACGAGATTAAATTCGTGAAATATTTAAACGCCGGGTTTATCGCCGCTAATACACCGGCCACGTTAGCTTATTGTACTCGAGAGACGTTTCCACCTTTCTCTATGCTTATCCCGTTTCTCAAATGCTTTTTCCCCTGACCTTATTAATCTTTCAATTCATTGCTAAACCGTTTCAACTTACTCGACGAACCTTAAAAAACTTCAGATTTTATGCTTTTACAGAAAAATTCAATAAACGTAATAAAATAAATTTTAATTCTTATAAACGTTTTCGTGGAACAGCAATGAAACTGTTGCACTGTTAACACTAAATCATGCACTGATTAAATGACTGTTCTTAAATTCTTCTATACAAAATAAAAAGGGCACAAAATTTATTTCGTTATATTATTAAAGTTGTAATTATTATTTAATCTAAATCGAACTCAAATGCAGAAAATATAAATACAGTATATTGATGTAAAAACGCTGCCGGTAGGTTTCGTGTTAATAATGCAAGACAGGAGAAAATCACGGCATATTCGCAACAAAGCTTAGCATAATCCTCTACATAATTTAAGGATTATCGTAATGTGTTCGTTTACGAGAAAATCCTGCCGTTTCGCTTAACTCGCTTAACTAAAGTCGATTCATCGGATTATCTACGAATTCATCTGTGTCTGACTCACCGTATCGGGATCCAAGGCCGCGTCACTTTTGCTGCGTTTGGTAGAACCGCGCTTCATGGATAGAGAAGGACATCAGTCCGCTCCAGGATATTCTGGCCGAGCCAGTCTGCAACAAATGCGAGGACGCTGATTAGTTATAATCAGAAAGGAAATTAATCCAAGGCAAGGATAATTAAAAACGATCGAATCGTTGCTTGGAATAATTGAAAGAAGGGAGATTAAATGTTTGATTTATAATTACTATTTTTTAATTATTCAAAACATGAGCAAATATCATGCAAAATTATATACAAAAGCGAACATCCTTTCATTCTTTATAAAGAAACAAGCAAAAAATATAGAACAGCTTTTTCTGATTTTCGGTTTAGGTCTCGAGAAGCTCAAGTTTGGAAATCAGCTGGATTCATGTGCTATTACGGCAATATTATTGTTTATCGAGCAACATATAACGCAATAGTTGAGAACAATGCTGTACAATCCAAACATTTAGTTTTCATTATCACAGCGATGAGTTATACTAATTTCAGCAGTTCTTGACAAAATAACGTCCATTAAAAATTTACTTCGTAATTTTATTTTAAGCTAGTAGCATTTAAGTACCGTTAGACACTATTTATAAATACAGTACGCGATTAAGTCGACAAAAGAACGTTGACGTAAGAGCATAGAAACACACCGGATATTCAAACTTGATTTTCTTGAAAACTAATATAAGTTGAAAATCAACTTTCATTCTGTACTTGTATTTTATTTTTCTACAAAAAATCACATCATGTCTGCTCGTACATGTTATTCGGCCGGACCCCCGTACATGTACACATACAGCAAAGTAAGCAATTAACTAATAAACGATTCTCGTTGCAAATGCCAATGTAATATAGAATAATTTTAAGAGATTAATCTACTGAAGTCGGAGAATAAAGTTTCTGGCCTTCCGAGTTGTTTGGTCAATTTGGTACGACGCTTTTGCGAAAACAAAATCGCTTCTTAATCTTTAAACCGCTAGAAAGCCGAAATAACGGCTCAAGAATTCACAAGTACTTTATATGGCATATATTCTTCATATAATAACATTATATGCAACTAATACCAGTTGCTTAAAGATGAAAGACGATTTTCACTAACATAGAATAAATTTGGACTCCAAAATGCGTATGCAACAAAGACGAAAGTATTTTCGTTGCAAACGTCAATTTAATATGAAATAACTTTGAAGACTAACCTATTGAAGTCGAAGAATGCAGTTACTGTAACTTTTGGCTGCAACATCCGACGCAGAGTAACGTCCTACAACCTCGAGTTCCTCCTCGGGGAGAAACATCGCGAGACGTGCTCAGAATTCGTCTTCGCTACTTTCCATCGAGTAGACTCTGCACATTCCCAAACGGTTGTTCTATTTACCACAGCGTGACCGTTTTCGAAATTTACAGCTCCAATTCCTGGAGCTTATTGTTAGATAAACATTCCCTCACTACGCGCACTACAGATTCGCAAGCAAACGCTTCTTATTGGAAGTAACACTATGCTCTAAGGCGCGATAGATAAATCGAATCGATATGTCCTAACTCGAACTACACTATTAATTATTTAAAATTTTATGAAATATAATGTTAAGATTGGGAATGTCAATCGTTTTGTAATTGAATAATTATTGTAAGATGAAGATATGTAAAGAGATAATAAAATCGATGAATAGTGCTGTCAAACTATAAAAATCGATTGCACAGAAAAATACGGGAGCAATAATTCAATAATCCGGGCAAATTGATGCACTATGAATATAGTAAAGTTTTAGTTTCTTTAATTCGTACTTTCCAATATGTCCGGTAAACTGTTTTGTAAGTGACACGATGAATGATACGTAAACAAGAATATTATGGTGTAAATAATACGCTCTGAACACGTGTGAAACTCACTGGGGCGACTGGACAGTGGGATGTCAGGTCACATGATCGTATAAGTCATAAGTAGTGACATCTGTTCAAGAAAGTTGAGAGCTTCGTTGTAATGTCGACTTCGACAATATTATTGGATTTTGATGTCTAATTTGTATATATTTTCATTTTCTATTCGTGTGATAAAAATATTCGGATCATCGTATGAACTGCTGTTTATATAATGCAGGTCTTCACCAATTAGTGCGCGATTATTAATATCTTTGAATGCACAAGAAAGAAAATGATGATTGTACGAAAATACAATTTTATTGATTAAATGCACATGTGTAAGAACAAGATACACCGGCGAACGAATAAGTTTAGGCAACAAGAGCACATTAGAAGGCATTGATTAATTCTAAACTTATCCTACCCCGCTCAATGTCCACCGAAAGTACCTTCACTTCCACGCGCTGGCTTATCGAAACCGTAGTATTCTTCAACCACTTTGTGGGTATTAGTCCATCCCTACCACATCCTATATCCACGAATGCCCCGAAATGCGTGACATTTCGCACTGCACCCGTTAACGACGTTCCAACAACCACGTCGTTAATGCTAAACATACTTTTTCGAAACAGAGGATCACGCGTCTTTAACCGTATGTCTTCGTCTTTCTTCATGGATAAACCCTTAACGATCACCTCCATCGTCGTCTCATCCGTACCAAATTTATCAGCTAGAACAGCACACCCTTCCCCAGCGCGCAATTTTATTTTCTCAATAAAATCTGTTGTTCCCATATCTTTTATATTACAATCGCAATATTGTAAAAATTGTTCAGCTATCTTATACGACTCGGGATGAATCCATGTTTGATCTAATAAATTATATGTATTTTTAGATGCTTTTTTAGTAGGTTTCTCGGCAGTTTTTTGTGTTGATTTATCTGACACTGATGTTTCTGGGAGAATCCTGATAAATCCAGCACATTGTTCGAATATTTTGTTTCCAATTCCCTTTACAGATAACAGCTGTTGCCTGTTTTTAAAGGGGCCGCATTCGGTTCTCCATTCTATGATACTGTTCGCCCTAGTTGCATTTAAACCTGCGACTCTTCTCAATAGGCATTGAGACGCTGTGTTTGCATCCACTCCTACGAAACTCACAGCCTCCGAGATCACCTGTAATCATTACAATACGTCGTATTTTATCTTCTTTATATGTATCAATGTATGTAATTACCTCGTTTAACGCGATTGACAATTGCTTCTCCGGGAGGTCGTGCTGGTACATGCCCACGCCCAAGTGTTTCGGTTCCACTTTCACTAATTCCGCGAGTGGATCTTGCAAACGTCTCGCTATGGAAATGGCAGAGATCAGATTGGTGTCCAAATTTGGGAACTCGGATTTCGCTTCCGGGCTGCAACTATAAATCGAAGCTCCTGCTTCGTCGACGATCGTGTAAGAAATGTCCAATGAACCAAAAGCATTCGATTTGATCAATTTGTTTATGAACATCTCAGTCTCTCTACAAGCTGTAGCGTTGCCCAACGCTAAGATCGTGGATTTATGTTTCCTCACTAAATTTATCAAAACGTTGCCAGCTTCGTCGTAAGATTTCTCAAACTTCTTATGTGGATAAATTACTCCTGTTTCGAGGACGTCTCCTTGTTCAGAGATCACAGCCAGCTTGCAGCCGTGAGAGAAGCCCGGATCTATGCCGAGTATGATCTTCCCTCGTACAGGCGGACTCAGAAGCAATTGTTTCACATTAGTTACAAATACTTCGATCGACGCTGTCTCCGCTTTCTGCTTCATCTCATTTCTCACTCTGCGCACAACCAACGGCTTAATAAATTTTGTGTAGACATACTCAATACTGTCGTTCAATAGCGTAAAGTGCATTTTCGATGCTTGCATGGGCGCATTGTACAGTCCGCGGCAACAAAACGATTTGAAAGCTCTTTCAAAAAAATCGGGTAAAGTAATTTTCACTCCAAGGATCTTCTGCGCTTCCCCTCTATTAATTGCTAATATTTGATGAGGCTTGATGTGCTTAGTGTTTGTATTAAAATCATAATACATTTCATATTTCCTATGTACATCCTGTTTAATGTCTGAAGCTTTACTCTTTGTTTTACATTCTGTCGTTTGTATTTTGATAATCGCTTCATTTTGTAGTTCTTTAACTTTGTCAAATACAGCCTTGTTCTTGTTAATTACATCAGCTATAATGTGTATAATTCCATCTATAATTTGTTGCTCAGTCTTTAAACCTTCTTTGCTAGAATCGATAAGAGATGATAACGGTGGTAATGGTTGACCCTGTAATACAAGCTCACTTATTGGCCCCAAACCAATTTCTCTTGCTCTTTCTGCTAAGGATCTCTTCGATGCTGGCTTAAAATAAGAATATATATGTTCCAGATCATCTAAGCGTTTGCAGGAGACAACAAGCGAATATATATCAGGGGACCATTGCCCTAATTTGTCAATAGTCTTCAGTATAGTATTAGCTCGTTGTTTGATCACCTTGGCTTGATCAAGACTTTCTTTCAATGCTCTCAACATGTCTGGCTCCATTCCACCAGTCATGTTCCTCCTATACCTTGCGATAAATGGGATTGTGTTATCTTCTTCGAAAAGCTTTACAACATTTTGTGCTATGTGCTTGTCAACACCATTTGCTTCGCTAATATATTCGACGTCGGTCCATTCTTTGCATTCTACAGAATTCAAGTGTAACTGACTTATGTCCTTTGACTGTTGCTTAAAAGTCTTCTGAGCTTTTCTTATTTTACTATCAGCCTCTACCTTCGTCTCTGGAGATTCTTCTTTCACAATTTCACGTTTCGCTGCTACTTTCTTTATTTTTTTCTCTGCAGGTAATGAAAGCTCACTGCCTTTTCTTTTACTGCCTATTGTTAACATTTTTTTCGTTTTCTGCATTTCCTCAGGGACATAATTTTCATCGCTTGAGACATGCTCGTTCTCAGAGTCACTCGACAAGATTATTTGCTCTACTTTGGCAGCTTGTCGCACGCTTCTCTTCATGATACTACTTCTAAAGTATCTCGACAGAATAAGCATATGTTTAGTAACAGTCATACGTGAAAGAGGTTAATTACACGTTTCTCTTTCAGTCTATTATTTACGAAAAAGTGCAAAATAAAAAAGATATCAAATTTTTGTAAACTTACGTAAATAATAGCTATCGGCAGAACTTAATTAATTTCTAACCAAATTAATAATGCCGCTTGCAAAGCATTGAAAATGTGCCTTAATAAGTTTAGATTGCAGAAAATGGTTCTTCATTGATAATAATCTACATTTAATAAGAACCTTATTTAATAAGAACTTTAACGAGTATAACAACAACGTGTCGCGAAAGCGATACTCGGCTTCCAATGTCATAAATTGCAAATAAATTTGTCATCATTTCGGAAAGGCAAATGCAATGGCAGAAAAGTTTCGATCGTTCCTGAAAGTTTTAAGAATTGAAATAAACCGTCGATTATTAAATAATGCCGTTACAAGAATTAATAGTACCACTGAGAAAGCGCAAGGGACGTTGACTAATATTCAAAACGCTGTCGCTGCAAAGTACGACGTCTTCGCAAAGGTATTCTTCTCGAATCAGTAAGAATTAGTAATCGTAATATAGGATCGTAATACATAGAATAAAATTTATATTTCAGCAAATAAGAAAGGATATATCTTCAATTCAAAAGAATGTTTCGCAATTGGAACCAAGGCCGCTGCCAGAGAGAGTTGTCAAATGGTGGCAATGGTATCAACAATTGACAGGCTTGGATATCGTCGAATTATCCAGACGCCAAGTGATTTTAGCTCAAGATAAATTGTTCAAGTCTCAGGATGAGAGGAGACTCTTGAACCGCGAAGTCGCTTTAATTAATGACAAATTAAAGGAGGTGTATTCCGAGCTTATTCAAACGAAACGAGATGATCCAAAGTATGTCCAGCTAACGATACTAGAGAACAAGAGTCTTCAGGATCAAGCAAGAATTATGTCACACCTGAATTTATTAGATAGAGAGGAGAGAGATCATTTTACTCAGTTAGCAACTGCTATCAAGGAGTATCACGATAGTCAGACAATGAGTGCTCAGAAATATAAATATCTATCTATTCTTGCTTCCGCTGTGGTAGCAATTATATCATTGACTGGATCGATGATATACAATAATAGGAAAATAGCAATGATCAAAAACAGCATGCACTCACTGGAAACTGGTTTGAACGCCAGGTTTTCGGAAGTTCTTACAAAATTAGAGAATAATGGTGAACAAGATACACCTAGTGAAACAAATAATCCATCAAGATACTCCTACTCTTATAAACAGATAGGATTAGGTATCCTTGGTCTGTACACAGTAATTAAAGCGCTATTTTACAACAGTAGTCCTTAGTAACAGGCATTTATTTGTAAATCTTTTTCAAATAAACGTATAATATATTGTGCATATATGATTATATAATAAAACAAAGGGTATATTAATATCATATGAACGTACAACTGGAAATGTCGTGTAAAGAATTTGTTGTTACATAACACGCACAGTTGTTTGCATTTCGTGTAAGGAACAGAGATTAAAATTTTGTCAGAAAAATATGTACGTATATTTAATAAACTGGACGAGTACATTATTTCAGGAGGCAATCGTGTAACTAATTTTTTTTACCTTTAATAAATTATTTTATTAAAAATAAAATGTAAATAGTAAGCAATTTAAATACCATTCGCCTGAACTGCTTTATGTGTTCCAAGACTTCCATTCCATACCATCAGGCAGTTTTACCTCCACTTTAGCTTTGCTCACTTCTGACCAATTTGTGCTTAACACTGTACCACCAGATTCTTGCTGTTTCCCAAAATGATAATTATTACATAATTATCAAATTCGATTTTTATTAAAAGTAGAAATACTTACAAAAGATTTGTTCATTGCACGTCTAACTTCATCAGAACCACTGCCGTATATCTGTTGGAACAAAGCATTGAGAGCAGCTTCTCCCATTGGTTTCTCTTCAGCTTCTTGCTTCTCAATTTCTTTTTCTACTTTATTCCAATCTTTTGCTTTCCTTACAGGGGCGACAGGTTTCTCTGGTTGTTTACTAGCTTGTAAAATTTCTTAAGGAATTGCATTTACACTTTAATATCACTGCTTGGAAAATGTATTACTTTTAAACAAGTAATGGTATTTTACGTACCTCGAGGTATGGGCTGTACTGTGTTTTGTGCAACAGGGCTCCCTTCTAAACTAGTCCATGCAATCCCATCTTGTTTCTTTAACTTGATTTCAATTTTTGATGGATCTACTTTATGAGAACACTGATCTGGCACTATGTCGTGAGCTAAATCCAACTCCAAGCTGTACTCACTTCCTGATGGCAAGAGAGCTGATACGCTCAACTGAAGAACAAACAGAGAACTCGTAACATCAACGAAACAAAAAAAAAAACAACTTTCCTTTTACGTAAGCACGATTGATAAGGATCAAGGAAAAATGTGTAAAGCCTTCACGCATTTACCGTCTTTTTCCCATAAACGGTTTTGACGCTCGTCGCACTTTTCGCAAGAATCGGAACTATAACATGACTCTCTGTTTGATACCAGTCGTGCCTTATTTTGGGAACTGGCATCTGTAAAAATTGGAAACGTTAAAATTACCGTATATAAATCATTCCTCCCGATTCTACAATTCTTTTAATAGCACGACCCTTACTTCATTATTACTCGTCGTCTTCGGACTTTCTTCGCTAGCCATGCTCTTGTTTTCTCGGATAATTGTCAAACACAAATTATCGGGAGATTTGACACAAAAATCGTGTATACGTTACAATTCTCGAAAGTTCATATAAACTGACGCAGAGGATATCAGTAAATGCTATCAGTGCAGCCAAAGCTGATCAAGCTGGACGAAGTTTCGTACTAGAGATTTTATCTATTCTAAATTATGAACGAACACATTTTACATTGCCACTACTATTTCTACATACATGACTCGACAGTACGAATTAATACGCAATATTTTCATACGAGAAATTAGTTTTTTTATTCACAAACCGGATTAAACTCGCCTGAAAATCAGCCCTGCCATTGTCATATATTGTAGACCTTCGAAAGAATGGAATACTGTACCAAACATTCTGTCACAGCTGATTGTGAAAGAAGAATGTAAACAAAAACACGTAGTATATTAGATAGAGAATTATTATACATCGATAGAAGGAACATTTAATGGAACATTGTTGATGTAACACCAAATGGCTGAAGAAAGAAATATTCTTAATTTACGATTTAATCAGGATCAAGGTAACAATTATCGTCCACGCTATAAATCGCTCATTATTTGCATCTTTATCTTCTTCTGAATTGCAGGATGTTTTACCTGTTGCATGGAGTCTGGTCTTAGAGTGTACAATGTAGAACCATTAGTTGAGAAAGCACATTTGGAGAACGATGTAATTGGAGGTATAGGCATAGCTGAAATGCTGTGGAGAACAAATATTATTGCGATAGTGGGTGGTGGTACCAGACCAAAATATGCTGAGAACACAGTACTTATTTACGATGATCTTTCGAAGAAGTTCGTGATGGAAGTCACGTTCACCAGCCCTATTAAAGCTGTACGTTTACGTAGGGACAAGTAAGTTCATTGATACAATTTCATTTCTACTTCTAGCCAATATAAATGTTGCATTTACTTAGGAATAATTTTACAAAACAGAATGATAGTGGCATTACAACATGAAATACATGTCTTCTCCTTTCCTACTCCAACGAGAAGATTGTTAACTTTAGAAACCAGAGACAATCCAAAGGGATTGGTCGAGATTGCTACTTTGGCCACAGCGCAAAAGCAACTTCTTGCCTTTCCCGGTTTTAAACAGGGCAGCGTGCAATTAGTTGATTTAGCTGCTACAGAAGCTAGGAGCTCTAGCACTCCTGCAACTCTTGCAGCACATCAGGTACGCTCCATAAAGCTTTTAAACGAAAGTAGTATGTTTGTATTATCATGTGTAAATAACATTGTTAGGGAGCACTAGCTTGCCTGGCAGTTAACAGTACTGGAACTATGGTAGCAACTGCTTCTACGCAAGGTACTTTAGTTAGGGTATGGGATAGTATACGTAGAGATCTGCTACTGGAATTGAGAAGAGGTGCCGATTCCGCGACTCTCTATTGGTAAATGTAACTTCTATTCTACTGTGAAGCTCGATAAACGTATTACGAAGATACTATAATTTTCTTGCAGTATCACGTTTAGCAGAGACTCGGAATTTCTATGCGTCTCTAGTGATAAAGGGACAGTGCATATATTCGCATTGAAAGACACGCAATTAAACCGCAGATCAACGTACGTTACAATTTTACATGATTAAACGACGTATGAATTAATTAAATGATTTACATTACAGTTTTTCGAAAATGGGATTTTTGGGAAATTACGTCGAGAGCCAGTGGGCATTGGCCACGTTTACGGTACCACCGGAATGCGCTTGTATATGTGCATTTGGAACAAGGAGCTCTGTCATAGGTATTTAGCATGTAACAAACGTATTTAAAATTGTTTTAAATTTATTTTACATATGTACATTACTTCTAGCCATCTGTATGGATGGGACATTTCATAAATATGTTTTCACTGCTGATGGAAATTGCAATCGCGAGGCATTCGACGTCTTCCTAGATGTTTGTGATCACGACGACTTTTAACAAGAATTGTATATTATGTCCATAAACTGGTATGTCTGTAGGAGAGTTTCTAGTCATTTTAAATAAGAAACTTCTTACAGTTGATGTCTATAGCAATCTAATGATATTAATTACTGTAAAAAGAGCATAAGTCACTGAAATTACTGATTTTTTAAACATTAATATACTAGATGTCGTTCAGTCTATTTTGTATACATCAACATCTTAGCAATATATGTCCGATTATAATAAAAAATAATTTTATATGCCATGGCTTTTTATTCATCTACCTTTTTCTTAGGCATTTACATTTTTGCTTGTTTCTTCAGTAGACTTCTGTTTTTTCCTACTTTGGCTTGCCGCCACTTCCTCTCGAATTCGTACTGAAATCATCGCATTGAACAATACAATATTATCATTATTAGAATAGTCTGCACTTACGATATGGTTCTGGATTTATTATAGGTGATATTATTATGAAATAAGATGCTATGCCTATGATTCCTACGTATGTTCCTATGAATACTCCATATCGCCAACCCGTCAATCGCATTTTCTAATGTAACCTAAGATTTGCAACAAAGACAGTCGACAATTCAAATAATCATGATATAATAATATTTCATATTTCCGTTGTTTCGTATTATTTACGTGGAATAACAGAGGAAACTTGAAACCTTTACAAAAGTTCAATAGAAACAATTACATGTAATAATTAACTCCTCCTGCCACCTCCCGAATTGGCCACAATTGCCGCGTGGACCGTGGACCTCGTGGTTTCGGAAACAGGGAAAGTTTCTTTTCGACAAAGGACTTGCAAAGGCTTGCACCAGCTTGCACTGTCACTGGCTTGCACAGAAACGTCAGGTATGTTAGGTTTCACAGAATATCTATTTTAATCGCTTACAATTCTAAATTATATGAAAACATTGAAGAATTCATGTATGATTAGAACATTTTCAAATATTATGAGATGAATATTATTGACGTAGAACTAACCTAAATGAATGTCCGCCTCTCTTTTATTGTTATCATAAAGTTACGAATTATATCGTTAACGTTAGTATAAATATTTCCCGAAAATCATACTTTTTTGTGTGAGAATGGAAATGTTGAAATTATATGTCTGTATAAGAAGCGTGGCAGGGATTAATACCGTTGATAACCTATTCTTGTTCTGTATAACTTTTATTTAGAATCATAAACAATTATCCT
>NW_017163422.1:905754-907471 GCF_001652005.2 Ceratina calcarata | reverse complement strand
CAGAATTGGAAGCTATTCCAAATCTTCAAGTTATTAAAGCAATGCAGGTAATTATCAAATACGATTTAATATATTTTTCTTCATATTATATGAATATGATTTGTTCTATTATTGAAGTAAAATCTTTACCTTTATAGTCTTTGAAGTCTAAAGGACATGTCAAGGAGCAATTTGCTTGGAGACATTTTTATTGGTACTTGACAAATGAAGGTATTGAATATTTACGTGCGTATTTGCATTTACCGCCTGAGATTGTACCTTCCACACTGAAGAGGCAAACAAGGTCTGAAACGACAAGACCAAGAGCACCGACAGGTGCGAGAAGCGAGGCATCCAGGCCCACGGAAGATCGCGCTGGATATAGACGAGGTCCTGGAGGACCTGGAGGTCCTGGTGACAAAAAAGCCGATGTCGGCGCTGGAACTGGTGACGTTGAATTCCGTGGTGGCTTTGGCCGTGGCAAACCACAATAATTCTTTTTACTTCGCCCCGGAAAGTCATGAATGGAATGCGTTTATTGTTAAAAAAATCTCTTCTGCAAGGTTTACACTTCACTTCAATCAATTCAATTATCTACAAGGAAAAAATGATTGCTTACTCTTAAAAAGTACACCATTACAAATTATGATATTTATTATTATTAACTCAATTATAAATTAAATTTGGAAGATTATGAACACATATAACGAGGAAAAATTGTCTAAATAGTAATAGCAAGTATGTACATTACATAACATTACAAAATAAACATATTTTCACATAAAATGCATATAGAGTTTATTTCTTTTACCCTATCATATTTAATCAAGAAAAAGCGCAACAACAATCCTACATACTCTAGTACATGTATACTGTTATTATTACGAACTATAAATAAGAGAATTTTTAAAAATAATTTGACGTATACCTTTGTGAGTAAAGAATTGCTTAATCTTCACCTGCTGGAATAGCATCCTCTAATCTCTTAATAAATTTGACACGTATCTCAGTTACATTATCATTTTTTAGTTGGTCTTGTACAAACCAACAAGCAATTTCCATCTGTACCATTTCACAAGCTCCCCTTAATACTCCAATCAATATATTACAATACTTCAAATTTAAACAGTTATCTGGTAATTCAACAAATTCTATCAATGGATTAGCTTCGAAGCACAAGGAAAATTCGTCACCAGCTGCACTCCAGTTTGTGATTGTTGGTTGTATTCCCAAAAATATTTTGAAACCAGTCTGGATTTTCTCAGCAGTATCTCGAAAATCGTAACACCGTCCAGATCCAGTGCGAGCCAGAAAATCTTCTATCAAGCGAATTCCCATATTGTAGCCCATTCTTTCCAGTTGTTTATTTACATCTTCGACGTTTTCATAATCTTTTAATAATTGAGCCACCAGTGCTCCGTACGTCAACGTAAACAATTCGGAATTCTGAAATTTATAAATATATGCTAAAGTGATTAATCTTCTTAATATCAATTATTTATAGAAATTTTTCATATCGTTCCTAACCGTGTTTCAAATTTGACATGTAATAGTTCGAATAATTATTCAAATACAGTAGAATACGATAAAGCTGTAAGATTGTTTAAAAAGAATTATATAGAATAATACGACATAATAATGTACTTACAACTTTTTTGGAGTCAAGTTTCGTTCCTGTTCGTGACATGTTTGCACGGATAAGTGTATGCGTAATCTCGATCTCATTCGAGGTTAATAA
>NW_017163422.1:883273-904879 GCF_001652005.2 Ceratina calcarata | reverse complement strand
TCCCATGAAAAGGTCAATATTTCTTAGAGATATAATATAGAATAAAATAATTCGTGTAACAGTATTTGAACGATTTGAACTGGACTGTAATCGAAATGAATCCAACGTGATCCAACGTTGTCAGCGTTGTCGTGACGTTGATGGTTCAGCTTACGGTACTAGATGGCTTATTCGATGAACCCTAACTCGTAGGTAGAATTTGCTCAGTGATGGTTAAAAGGACCGACGAAATTTGAACATGTTATCGTTATTAATAATGTATAATGCATGCTGACGGAGTTCGGGGCTTGCTCCGACTCCGTCTCGAGTCAGCCTGGCAAATCACTTTCGGTATTACGATCGTCGTGGGTATTGTCGGGATTGGCTCAACAGAGTTAATTCAAAAATTAATTGATCGAAATATTTGTTTCTGATCTAATTTTCGATATTTTTGGTACTCAATTTATTCGACTGTAGTGTATGTAGAAGTTAATGAAAAAGATCGGATACATACTATTACATCAAAAGAACATATCAGAATTTTTTCAATTCGCATTCGATCCACAATTAATATTGGATAAAATTCAGCAAATTTCCAAATTCCCGAAGACTCAATTTTAACCGTCGGAAACTGTTTCAATTTTTATCTCAGATTCCAACGAAAATGGTAAAAAAATTCACAGATATGTATATTCATATGGCATTACAATTTACATTGGAAAAAAATTCACAATATTTTCAAATTCTTTAATTAGTGTGAATGTATTAAAAGTAAAAAATGCCAGGATATACTAACTATACCAATATCTTTTATGAGAATTTTTCCAAGTCATTTCACCCACAATTTATATTAAATAAAATTTCATATCTTTATATTTTCTTTTTTTTCATCGATTACATTCAGATTGTGCACAACAAAATTAAAAGCAGTGTGTATGCAAATCCATTTTTGCGGTTCTCACGTTTTAAATCTTACACGATGAATTAAAAGCTTTAAGAAGATTTCTGACATTATATTAATGTCATGCTACTGATTAGAATATCGATCGGAATCTTTTCCACTTAATAACTTTCTAACAAATGGATTCTTAAGTCCAAAATTAATTGTTTGCATTTCATTTAATGCATAGATTCGATGGAAATAAATTTTTAATAGAAAAGAAGGGAAAGTTTATGCATTTAATGTTTTATAAGAAAGAGATACTGATCTAATGCAATTCGAGATTTGAATCAAAATCATGCTTTCCTTTTATCTGTCACTCGGCCTACGCTTGCTTGTAATCAAATACTATACCATATTTACGTAGACATACGTACCTAAACGCGGAATTGTTCATCTCGTCTCGTTCGGATTTATCGCAGGAAGGAAGAACGATAGTCGTTGTATACCTACGCGAAAGTGAATGCACGGTTCGTCGAACCTATAGGAAGATCTGAAATGTTCATTCAATTCGGCGAAGAAAATTCGTTCGTAGACTTGCAATTTGATAAGGAAAACGCAACGGGTCAGTCCGTTACGTAATAACGCGTAACCTGCTGTCGACGTCGACTGGATATAGTATAAAAATCGTGTGTTACGTCTCGTTCTGCGAGCGAAAGCCGAAGGAGGCGGTAAAGACGTCGCGACTCGCGACGATGCAACGCAGGAAGAAGCGGGTGAAAAGGGCATCTACCAGCCACAACATAACGCTCTCGCGATTCGCGATAACATCGAACCCCGTCGGCTTGCGGCGCGTGACGGCCACTCCATTCGTCAATTCATTGATCGCGATCGAGCCGTGACCAGATAATGACATCTCTGAACGATTTCGTTCTTATTTTCGTCCGCGTTTGTCGCATCACGTCAAGCGGATTCAGGACAGGGCCGAGACACGCTGGAAACGACCACGCTTCTCTCTGTAGGGCTAAACGCTATCATCTAACGTCCATTACTTTTTTCGTCTACGACTGATAAGCGGTGCTGCCGCTAACTGTTTCATTATCCGTTGCAGCGATGTCGGGGACTGAGGGACACCCACGAGACAGGGGCACGAAAAAGCGACGAGTCGTTATGCGTGGAAGAGGAAAGAAACGTCTCGAGGATGTATTGCGTGTTCAGCAGCGCGAGGGAGATTGTGTCGAAACGAAATACGGTTCAAGGGGAGAAACACGGAAAAACCGCGATATCTTTTCTTCGAAACCACGTTCAAAGATCCCGAGGATAATTTGATGACTGTCCAACTTCGGCGGCAGTCCGGGGTCATCGTCAATCATAACCACGAGGTTATCACCGGACCAGCAAAGGTGGGGAGATTTTTGTCCGTAGACGTCGACGTTCCGCGGTATTCACTGTCGTTGGAGCATCGAAAGCGAACGATCCTGACGATCGTAGTCGGCCCAAAGGGAATCGCGCGTGTGTGACTGAAGAGGGAGAGGCACAGGAGGCCATCCGCCGGCAAGGATAAATAAGTATTAATAATAATAATAGAAACGAAGGATGGAAAAGAAGAAAAGTCTGAAGCGGGTGTTCCGAAGGAGTTTCAGTGAAACGTCGCAGAGGCGGAAAGTCTGCTGGCTTTACGGACTTGCGGCGATTATAAGCATCGCGATATTTTCACTGTTTTGGTGCACCAACATTTTCCGCGACGCGATTCTCTCGAATTTGGTGATTCGAAACGGAACCGCTTCTTTTCTGTTTTGGCAGCGGCCACCAGTAAGCCTCCTCGGGAAGATCTATATTTTCAATTACACGAACGTCGAGGAGTTCCAAAACGGGAACGCGGATAAATTGAAGGTAGAAGAAGTCGGACCGTACATATACCGGGAGACTCTCAGTCGAACGAACGTGCAGATGAACGATAATGGGACGGTGACGTATCAGGAGAAAAGAAGCTACGAATGGGTCGGCGGAGAATCAGAGACCGACAGAATCGTCGTGCCGAACATGTTACTGATGTCCACCCTCGCCTATTCTCGTAATCTTATCTACCTGGTTCAGATTGGACTGACGGTGGTCTTGTCGAAGCTGCGAACCGAAACGTTCCTCGGTTTATCGGTTGGCGAGTACCTCTGGGGTTACGAGGACGAGCTGTTCAAAATGGTCAAGTCGGTCGCCTCGTTGAAGGAGCCCGTGCCTTTGGACAAGTTCGGGATTCTCGCGATTGTACGTCTCGTTTTTCCATTCCTCATCTGGCGTTTCATCAATCTGTCCGCACTTATCTATCCTATGTCGTCGGCGTTTATTTATCGGCTGACCGTGATGCAACGTTTCAGAAAAACGGTCTGAACACGGATCGCATCACTATGCACACGGGTGTCGACATGCGCAGCTTGGGACTGATACAGAGTGTCAACGGTTTGGAGAACCATCATACGTGGGGAGATGACAGCTGCGATCGAATTGATGGTACCGATGGTAGCATGTTCCCACCGCAGTGGATCGAGGAGCCTAATACGAATTCGACTGTTTATATATACGCGAAGGATGTCTGTAGGAGTCTACCCTTTCGCTATGAACGTCGAAGCTTCACGAACGGTATACCCACCTTGAGGTAATCTCTCTCGCTTCTAAACTCTCCGTTCGAAATCTTGGAAAAAGCTTAATAAAATACGATCGCTGCATTTACAGGTACAAATTACCGAGCGATATTTTCGCCACGAACAAAGATTCGTGTTTCTGTTCAAAGGAATCGGCCGATTCGTTAGAAAGAAGGTGCCCTCCAGCTGGAACGTTCAACGTTTCCGCTTGCAAGCAAGGCACGCCGTTAGTGGTTTCTTTCCCGCACTTTTATGCGGGAGACGAATCGCTGTTTAAAAAGATCGACGGTCTCTCGCCTAGGCGAGATCGTCACGAAAGCTACATTGATCTCCATCCGGTAAGTGTTCATATGTTCAATGACTTTTATTAATATTCGGACATACCTCAAAACGAAATAACTTTTTTTACATTGAACTAATACATCGATTTCAATAGGAAGATGATTGAAATAAAAATTGTACATATGTTTCTTGTGGCCTGCAAACTAGGGCACAAAATTTTTGGAAATAATCGTTTTTTACGAAAATTCAACTTTCCCTTTTTTAAAAAATTGTTTTAGACTAATTCCTACGTGATAAGAAATAATACAATTTTTTTTTCAACCGTTGTCTGATATCTTTTATCGTTTCAATACAACTATTTATGTAAAAGGGGTGGCTCGGATAAAATGTTGATAACTGGCACGAACAAGAAATGTCTAAATTCCTAAATAACCAACATTTGTTAAAAATCTTATTTAAACCGATGGTCACCGATATTTCTTTACCGAAGAATTTTTACATGTTCTACGTGTCTAATTTTTTATGCTTTCATAGATTTTGATGAAACTTAAACCAATATTAAAAGAGTTATTCTATTTTGAGGTGTGTTCGAATATTAAACGGGAGTCACTGCATATCCATACACGATTCGCAAGCTACTTACGCATACGCATATTTTTTTCAGCGACTGGCGGTAACGGTGAACACCAGACTGAGGTTGCAGCTGAACCTGGAAGTGAGGAAAGCTGTTGGCATGCCCTTTTCGGGGAAGCTCGAGGATGGCCTCATCCTTCCGCTGATATGGGTAGACAGCACGATAGACGATATGCCAGAATCAGTTCTGGAAATCCTTCACCGTAGTTACTACTTGGTGAACGCAGTCGAAGCGGGTTTTCAATGGTGTAGCCTGGTCTGCGCGGTTCTCTCGTTTGGTGCTCTCATCGCGGCTTTGACAAGAGATGACGAGAGGTCATCGAGCAAATCGTCGAAACCGGATCAACGAACCGAACTCGATCGATTTTAAATCGAAATCAATTTCGATCTCATCCTTGGACTCATATTCCGTATTGCGAGAACGCAGTGAATGCTCAGTGAATTCCATTTCGCGGACTCATACGTAATACGAATAGTTCGCGTAGCGAACTTTTACTATTACATAGTTCGGTTAAACTGGAGAAATTCATTCTGGTTCATTTCTGAGCCGCGTGCATCGTAATATTCTCTTGCGCGTAAATGGTTTCGTGATCGCGATCGCGATAGCGATCCGATTGCACGAATTACGTTCAGCGAATCACAGTGCCTTTCTACATGCCGATAACCCAGGTCGCATCGTACGACACCATCCGGCAAACCGAGATAAGCGGACTCACTTTGTTTTTTCTTACCTCTATCGCATGCGCTCCTCGACTTATGACTTACGGCTACGTACGTCACACGGATTCAATTAACCAGCGATTATCTGTTGTACATAATTTTATTGTCAGTTTCCACGATGTTGTTTGAAATTATCTGGAATGGACCCGATTTTAGAGTTATTTGGCTGCTTCCTTCTCGCTCCTCCTCCTCCCAATACTCTCGTTTCTTTCTCGAACACTCAGATGTATAAAAAGAACTAAATTTAACTATATAAATCTAACCGTAGGCTAACGCGTGTTCCAATTAATTAGATAAAAACGAAGGTATAAATGTATAACAATAAGATCTCGATCGCTGGCTATTAAAGTCTGCTGGCTATTCGTGAGCTCGCGTCTAATATCGCACGCGCGTGCAGCCATGGACGGAACAATTTCTTCTTGGACGGCCACGAGAGACGAGAATGTCTACCTATCGATTTGGTCAACCGCCACTGATTTCGACGACGTTTTGCGAAATGAAATTACATTTGTCGCACCTGCACCATCATTACTTTCTGTCCTATTGCTTTACCTTGCCTCCTCCTGACTTACAGTTTGCAAAGTTTAACGGATACGAACGTCGCAAACGAATCCGTTGAATCGTGTTCTGCGTAGAATCTCATTGACGAGTCGGTCGGCAAACGGTACGCATCGTACAAAAGGCAGAGAGCCAATAAAAAATATGTGAAAGTCCTCGTAAACGGTGAATGTTACCGTTACGTGCGGAGCAATGTAATTGACCATCTCCTACCCCTCCCTCTGCCGCGATTTTGTTCGCGCGCGCTTTCTATTCCTAAGATTCGATCACGTGGAGAACGACGATGAGCACTCGATGATGATAAAAACGCGTCGTCTATCGGTCTCTCGATTGTTCGCAAATTAAAAAACGGCCGGAATGAAGACAAGGCGATGTGCGAGGATGAACGCGCGATCTCGCGCTCTCGAGGTCAAACAATTATATCGAGACAGTCGGTCCTACTTGGACGAGTTCTGAAAAGCCGGATTTAATTGGCCGGTTTTACCCGTGGTCGCGTTCGGTGGCAACGGGCTGCTCAGGTGGAGCTTCTCCTGTCGTTTAGCGGCGCGCGCCAGGCAGAGTAGCGCCCCAATCAGAACGATTAATCCGAGAGCTCCCAAAGCCCCGGACACCGCTGCTCGAGCCACGGGAGGCAAATCCACCGCCATCTTCATCAGGCTTCGCATTTCTACCGGAAGCTCGTCGATTCCCTGTATGAATAACAAAAACCAATATCGATCAGCGATCAATTTTCCTTGTCTACACAAGCTATACCAACGAATATCGAATGCAATACACGCTAAGTGTACTGTTCAATGTATAATCGACGCGAATGGCCATTCCAACGAAATGAATCACGCGCCACGTTCGTATTCGCATTCGTATTCGTATTAGCATTCGCGTTGCTGGCGAATAAGCATCGTTCGGTTCTACTTACGTCTTCGAACCACATTATGGGGAAAACGATGTCCGGGAAGGAGGCAACCTGTTTTATATCCCGAACCTGGCTAACCGCGAGATTTATCTGGATCCTTGCTTTGGCTCTCAATGCTGTGCCCATCAACGGTTGAACATCGATGTAGAATTGATGCTTATCCTCGACCGGTGGCGATATGCCGTTCACTCCTTCCCGAAGCGTGGGATCCGCTAATAAAATGAGAGTAAGAATACATAAGTGAAGTGATTCGAGAATGCCACGGTAGTGTGGCGAGATTAAATCTTACCGAGGTAAAAGTGTGGAAAGCTGAGCAATACAGGTGAGTCGTATTGGCAGAGAGATACGTTAAAGGTTCCTTCGGGAGCGCAGGGCGGACCAGCCGGGCAGAAGCATCGCTGCGATTCCAGCCGACTCGGAGAGGCGAAAGCGTTGCTCGCAGGCACGAACCTGTAGCCGGGGACACCGCCTGCGGTGCTCACTTCCTCCTGGGAAACGATTCAACATCGAAACTGTTCTTTTGTCTTAACTCAGGACTTCGAAATTACCTTAAAGACGAGAGGGAGAGCTCTGCACAGATCCTTGTCGAACACTTTTAGCACCGTCTGCTTGGTGATACGCGGTGGGAAAATACTACCGTCGCTCCCAGCCACACTGTCGCATTCCGGGGCGGTCCAGTGACCCAGGCTGTCCTTCCCATTCCACTTGTCCAAGATACCGTATTTGCCGATGTCCCCTTGCCCTGTGAATATCGTGTACCAGTCCGGCGTCGTGCCGTTCTTCCCGTACAGCAAGCCGAACTGATCGTAGGGAAGCTTCTGCTCCTTCGGGACGACGTCTTTCGCCAGTTTGAGCAACGGGTCCTCGTAGCCCCAAAGAAGCTGACCGATGGATACCTCGACGAACGGCTTTATCCGGAGTATGTCCATGATCGAGGCCATCGCTAGCCTGAGGAAACGCGCAGCGTGCTTCGATTGGCTAGTCGCCGAGAGCATCGGCACGTTCGGGACCACCACCAGATCATCGTCCGATCCGACGGACAGTTCCTGCAACCGTTTCTTGAACGTTTAACCCGTCCATCGTAGCGAAGATACACAAACAATCCCCTCGCCTCTTACGCGCGGTTTCTTCCTTCCCACAAAAGCGATATCGTTCTCGCGCTCCTATTTCAATTATTCCCGCGAACAAAGATATTGTTCCATCGTTCGCTGCTACCGACCTATATTGTTATCGTTCGCCGTCGCAACGGTAACAATACTGGGAAACGAAGTGGGTACGCGCGGCAGCGGACGGACACACCGCGCTCCGTGTTTCGGAGAATCCGTGTCACGTTGGCCGACGGTTTCACAGCGCGGCGTCGAGTAGAGGGAAGAGAAGCCATCGGGGGACAAGTTGCCGGGTTGTCTCCTTCTCGTTACCTTCGCTTCTAATTCACGGAAGCGCGTTGCTCCGCTATTACGATCTTACTCAACTCGCGTATCGTTACCAACCAAGTTATAGTTGCATCATAGCTGACTTGCTCTCCGTGCACCCCGTGCAACCTCTTACGAGACCAGAAACCACCTTCCACCTCCTCCCCGCTGTCGAGCGAAATCTAGCCTCGTTTTCTCCGTTCCGCGGTTACTCTCCTCTCCTCTCCTGTCGTCTCGTTGTTTCCTTTTCCCCGCGCCGTTCAGCCCGATTTGTATCGCGGTGTCGGCAAAATTTCTTACGTCGATCGAACGCGATTGTTTATGCCGCTCGCAGGAAGTTGCGTGTCGCTCAAAATTACAAATATGCGGATGCACTTAAGATGGTTCTATTCAAATTCTGAAGTCAAGCGTATGTGGACACTGATAATTTCCAAAATCTTAGCTTAACATTCTTTACTGTAATTTCTAAAATTAAATTACAATTTTTTAAACAAAGCAAAGCAATCGTGCGTAAGAAGTAAAATATTTTACATTATTAGTAATCATACTTGAATATCAAAAAGTACAACGTTCAAATGATAAGTTGCCACGATTCGAACTGATTCTAAAGGTCATGAAAGCATGAGTTTGTATACTTTTAAGTGGAAATCTCATTTCATTTAGTATGGCAAAGTATATTTCTTTTGCAATCATTAGAAAGTGTGAGATTTGAACTTTCGATACCTAGTTTTCTGTTTTAATCTGCAGAGTTCAAGCATACTAATTTTAATTAGTGCATGACTCCTACATATTTCAATGTTAAATTACAACCTTTTAAGTTGTATTATTTGAAAAAGTTCGGTAACGTGGATATTTAAGCGAATCGATATATTCATTGCTAGACTACGGACGTTTGTGTAAAATAAAATATTTATGGTATCAGTTAAAATACGTGTTTCAGATGAATATTAATTTTATCATTAAAGCATGCATTCAGCTTTTGATACTTTGCACATTTCTATATATCACACGAAGCATTTATAATTTTTGCGCATTCTGTTTTCTTATAAATGCATAAAATCTGTTTATTCAGTACGACCTGGAGAATAATGTAGGACAATTTGATTATGATCTTCAATGTCCTGTATTTTAATAGAACCACCTTAACCGGATGCCGGGAACAGCGGTTGAATTTTTCATTCAGATATTTAAATACGCTTACCGGTGAGAACTTGAATTGCTTCTTCACTTTGTACGAGATCGTGTCGTTGTCGTTGAATTTCACCTCGACTTTTTCCCAATGCTGGGTGTAGACGTACGGTCCCAACTCCTGCAGCTCCGGCTTCTCACCGTCGTTCAAAAACTCGTCGGCGTTCGTCACGTTGTAAATGTACACGCTCAACCTGGGCGACACAGGCGGTTCCTTCCACCACTTGTACGTACGTCCTCCATCCCGCAACGCGATCTCCCGAGTCAGTATTATGTCCATCAATTTCGGGAAGATTGCCGCCAGAATCGCGGCGATGATGATCATCAAAGCACCGACGGCCACCGCTGCCCCTGAACATTCATCACGGTCCATACGTTAATTCGGTTGCATCACGCCAGTTCTCAATGCCTGACGATATGTTTGTCCCGAACGAAACCCGAAACAGCCTCTCCCTTCCGTCCTACGGTATTCGTGTACCTATATAATCCTTGGAAAAACGACTCACGGGTCATCGTTCTTCAAGGATGCGACTCGTCTATATCCGAAAGAAAACTCGACACGTCTTCAATTTGTGAATTCGTCGTCGGGCAATCTACGCTTTGAATTTAGTTACATAGTTCGGGATCTCGATAATTTACGGTTTCCGTTGATCAATCCGAGTGATTCGAAGCTCGCGAACGCGGTTGATTTTTCAGTCACGTAAGCCGCCGTGAAACCCGCGTACGTGGCACGAGTTGCGACCTTCGAAACCGGCGACGGTCCTACATTTTCACCTACCGTACGTAGAAAAGTATGAGCAAATACGTAATTATACACGTGTACGCAAATGAGCGCCTAGGGCCGGAGGTTAAGGGTTAAGATTAATAGGCTAGATTTGCTGTCTTTTACGGGATTCGCCGGTTTGTCCGAAAGAGAAACGCGAGGTTCGTGGCTGTTCTACCGAGAATCGGCCGTTCGAAATGCGAGGCACGGACTACGGACGTCATACGGTCGACCTTACAAAATCCTTGAGATCGGTGTGGTCGGATCTGCGACCTCGTCGCGAACGAACTTTCCAGAGAACGTCAACGCGAGTCTGCTTACCGTTCGATTTTTCGACGCGAAACACCGATTTCGAAAACTGGTCGCGGCCCACCCATGAACCCGATCCGCGAGTTACCGAAGTCACAACACCGATGTCGTATATCCTGCGTCGTCAGCCAATGTGGAAATCCGATTGCGCGTCGCTGTCCGACCTTCCGAACGATTTCTGCACGCAGAACGAAAGTCCCGTGGGACAAAAAATCATCGGCTGAACGCAAACAATCGAATATAATAAGATCGGGACTGTGAATGAAAAAAGAAACTGGTCGCCCATGAATACCCCGCCGCGCGCGCTTGGTCCAATGTACTTATGCAGATTGACACGAGCGGGTAACGTTCAAGATAAACTGGAATTTCGGTTCCTGGAAGAGTTTCGATCAACCGGTGCAGATTCGTGTATATGTAAATAGGTACACGTGTAGCCGCGTGTATACTTGCGCAACTGGTCTAACGATTCGGTGGCGAATGGACATTGACGAGGAAAAATCACGTTCCAATCGAATGGGCTACCGAGGAGGAGAGAAAGGCCGTGTTTCCCTGTACGTGTCTTTTCTTTTACCCGCGCACTGGACGAGGAGTCAGTTGACCTCCGGTGACCCGCGGCGGTTTTCACCAAAAGACGAATCGGCTCGTCTTTAATAAATCATAACTCGCAAAGAAATTGTTCCTGCTCACTTAAGTAAGCACTTGTGTAAGTGAAAGCGCAACCGCGCGGAGCCCGGTGCGTGCACTAGCCGCGCGCATTTACGCAATCCGCAAAATCGAGACGAGAATGGAATTTCGTAGGTCGCGTTCCATCAGAGCGGTTCACCTTCGGCGTTCACGTTGCGCTGTCCAACATGCAGAAGGAGCAAACACACCTTTCAACGAGCCGATCAGCTCTTCGACACGCGCGCGCGCGCGCGTTCCCAAGCGAATTCTCATGCAAATGCCGAAAACGTTCTGTTTGTTTCGATTTCGGTCGACGGCATTTTTCATTCGCCGTTCTAGGTCACTCGCGGTTAGAACATACCCAGACATGTGAGAACAGACCGAGCGAACAAACGACAGACTTGGAACCAGTCGATTGAGAAAAAGAAAATGAATGAGAGAATTTTAGAGAATGAAACTCCTCCAAAGTATGTTTTCTCTATCTTTTACAGCAGGTATTGGCAACCTTGCGTAGTTCGGGACAAAATTATCATTTTGTCTCCGAGTCAAGGACCAAATTATTAAATAAATCAAATTGGTATTAGACGAATCGAAACAGTTTACTGTTTAATATTAGATTTATTTCTAAATATTATTTATAAGAATATAAGGAAGTGGAGGACTGTCGTTATATATTTTACTGGGTCAATAAAAACACGTTGGACACTCAGCCTGTTCTCTTAGGTGGTTAAAATCGTTCTGCTGGCCACGATCGATATTCAACTTGTAACGATCGCATGGATGTGATAATGAGAAAAAAAATAGAGAGAGAAAGATTGCGAGGGATATATCTATACATTGTCACACGTTGTCGCATCGTAGGTAGCCGCACGTTTCCTCTTTCTTTTTTCTTTTTCTGCGTTCCATTGCATTCGTTCTCAGTGCGTGTCATATTATAAAACCCTGCACTTGGCTCGAAGGTGTCATTTTGCGACGCGTCACGTTCAGCGTCATGTTGCATCGTCGAATCGATCGATCGTCGATCAACAGAAGTGAATACTTCAACACAATAAATGCCATTGGCATTGTTGGCTAGAAGAACATGGAGTGGAGTTACCGATGAAAAATGTGTACTGAATTGACTAGCCATCGATTCCGCCGCTGTGACCCGATGTCGCATCGTTGACAAATATGAGAATTAATAAAAGGACTGAGGTTCAGTGGTAGAATCAATAAATTGTACGGGAAGCGAGAATCGTCCTCGTATACCCGCACGTCACAATGCGTGTATTACACAGACGGCATACGTATACGAGCGTATCTACCTACGCACATTCGCCAGCAATTGCTCGGGATTATATAAGGTCGTATGCTTCCTGCTCTTACCCGGCGTGTTTCACGCCTAACGAATGAAACGAACCGAGCCGCTAGGCCGTCGGTTTTACGTTTACGCGGCGTCGAACGAGTCCAATCCCCGCGGAGGCTGTAATCTCTGCGCTACCCCTCCGAGATAATCGCGGTCAACTTTCGCCCGGAACACCGGAATCCTGCTCGCGTTTCTTCAAAGTCCACCGCGCAAATACATAATCGTCCTAAGGATTCCGTGCGGCGGCGAACGGAAATTGTGTCGGAAGATTGCGTAAGAAGCCGATCGACGTAAGGCACGAAACGATGATGACCCCGGAATCGAATCGCGGGTATATACATCCTCCCCTCTCTCTTTCTTCCTCCCTCCGATTCAGAGAGTTTCTTGTAACGATATCAAAGTTCGTTTTCTGACACGCAAATAATACCCGCGGGCTACGACGATTACGAGAGCGCGGTCTATCCACCTTTTCCTAGCGATTCTCATTATCCGATGTTCGACTTTGCTCTTCGCGCCACGTCTCGCTCGGCCTTGTAACATCCTGAATACGAGTGGATATTCACGGAAATTTCCAACAGGTTTTCCGCCGTTTTTATCTCTTTCTCTCTGTCCATCGTCTCTCGTCATTCATCCGTGTCTATCCCGCGCGTATCCAAACGAGAGAAAATCATCGCGGCAAGTTGGCTTAGACGCTCGAAACGCGCAGTCTTCGAGTGAAAGTAAAAGAGAGGTTGATGGAAGAGAGACTCGGCTTACGTTGTTTCGCGAATTGATTTTCCAACGAGATCGATGAAACGAGACGAGACGATACGCGGTCGTAGCGTGGCGCAGCGCGGCCCGATGAATCATCGCGATCCGAGATGACACGATCACCGAATTCAATTAAGCACGCACGGTTCGTGACGCTCGTAGCGCCGGTAATATCGTTATCCTCAACGATCTTGTTAACGTATTCTCCTGTCCCATCGCGACGAGCAACCCACAAGCGGACACTGAACAACTGCAGATTTACTGCTTACTTACACCATCGTCTGAGGAATCCACCTTGGAGCTTCGCGCAAATCCCCCGATGAACTCTCATGTTGGACGCTGGATCACCTTGAATTTATCTTGTTCCTCTCGCGCGCGATCCTCGATTTTGAATCTTCTACCGCGGTATCTCGCGTTATACCCCGTCGAGATGCGAACGGTTGATTTTCGCGTTCGCCCTTTTTGCACTCAATCCGTCCTCGTTCTCCTTATTCTAACACGAATCTTTCTGTCAACGTCGCACCTCGTTCTCACCGCTCGCGTCTCCTTCGTCCTCGTGGTCCTCGTCGCCGTCGTCGTCGTCCCCGTTGATCGATCGCGATCTCGTCCGCGAGAGAACGAGATGAAAGGTGGACGAAAAGGAGAAAGTCTATTCTCCTTTCCAGGCGACAAGTGTGCCACTGGCGATGCGTCGTCAACGAACGAACGATACTGGTTCGTTACACGGTATAGACGTTTCGATCTACGCCGAGTACGCAAAGTAACGCGGTCAAACGACGAGGCTCGCCTTTCTCCAGGCGAATAACCACGAGCACGTACCTCTTGGTCGTCGCCTCCTCGTAATCGGCCTCAGTTTCCTCGATTTTCTCGGTTCCTTCGCTTTTCAACTGAGACCCGCTCTTAAAACGAGCGCGTGCGCGCTCTCTCTCACGCTCGCAAGCCCTAGATCGAGCTAGGAAAACCGCGAGCGATGATCGCGAGTCTTGCGACCGAGTTACGGTCGTACGGCGAACGCGAGCAAAAGGAAAAGAGAGACACCGGATCTCTCTTCCAGGCGAGGAACGTTGCAACGTTCGCACCGAGCTCAACCGAAACACTGAGCGAGCGTACGTACGCCCTGCTACTTCGACTCCAACTCCGGTTACTACTACTAATACTACTACTTTCTTACCGTTCGAGTGTATCGTGAACGGCGAGCATGCGGTTCAGGTGAACAATTTATCATTACCCCACTCGCTTTTTTCCACTTCTCCGTTACCTCTCTTCCTTCTTTGTCTTTTCTCCATTCTCCTCCTCTTCTTCGTCCCATCCTAAACCTTACGCTGTCCCCACCGCTTTACCACCCTCGTTTCCACCTTTCCCCCACCTGTCCCTCTGTTACGATTCTGCATTCTGTCTTTATTCATCATACCTCCTGCTGCCCGTCTTCCCTTCGCGCTCGTTCTACCTTCCACGCGGTCTGTCACCATTCCGATCATTCTATATTCTATATTCTGCGCACTATTATGCACTTTCTCGCTTTGCTTTCTCGTCTCCACGGTCGGTGATCATCGCTCGCTACGTTACACGCGTATATAAGCACATTCCCTGTACTTACAATTAACTTTAACACACAATCCCTTCCCTTTTCTTATCCGCATCGGTCCTGCCGCGCGAAATCTACCTCCTTCCTCATCACCAGCCGCGTAGATATATACATATTCATGCGACTTTGAACGGGCAACGGCCAAGGAAGAAAACGCGTGACGTGCGAGATAGACGAGGCGCAGAATGAAGGAGCGCGAACGAAGAGATAATTATCACCTTTGTATAATTGTCTAAAACAAAAAACGATCTGCCCTTGCTCGAGTCATCGCGGGATTACGGATAACTAGAGAGCCATGACCCTTTAATTGGATACCAATCTCTATAATCTGCTAGAAATAGAAAGACACTTCCGACAACCTAGAATGAATCACGATAATATTCCTAATTGTTCTTCGTGTTTTGCCATTTTTTTCTTTCTCTCGACAAATATTACGCAACCGCCATATCGCATCGTGAGAAGAACTCGTTATACGTATTACGCATAACTCATTTTTTTTTTAAATTTAATGGATGGTTCAAAGCACCGTCATCTGGGAACTAACCAATACATTTTATTTGCTTAATCTTAATCTATACAATCACGTATATCCTTTTATATTCCACACGTATGATCCACATTCACATACGAAGCGCGCGGATCACAGACAGAGTGGAGAAAGGCGAGCAGAAAATTTCTATGCTATTGAGAAAAGATAGCAAACACTAAATTATCTATCGATCTCGCCGAAGACCACGTCTAGGGTACCGATAATGGCTACGATGTCCGCGAGGAAACATCCAGGACCCATGTGACGCATAGCCGCCAAATGGGCAAAGCCTGGCGCCTTGATCTTGCACCTGTATGGTTTGCTGCTACCGTCGCTTACGAGGTAAACACCAAATTCACCCTTGGGCGCCTCGATCGCGGTGTACGTCGCACCAGGTGGGACTTGGAATCCTTGAGTGAACAGCTTAAAATGGTGTATCAACGCCTCCATGCTCGTTTTCATCTCCTCTCGTCTCGGTGGCACGATCTTCGCGTCGTCAACCCTTACTTCGCCCAGCGGCATTTGATTGAGACACTGGAGGATGATACGCAACGATTGCCGCATCTCCTCCATGCGGCAGACGTACCTAAAACAGGAACCAGCTTATTACGATAAATTCGTTCGTTATTATTAGACTACAGATTTTTATACAAAATAAATTATTTATCAGTTTAAAAAATGCGTTTCAAATAGAAATTTTTGTACGCTTAAACCCCATGCCGTACCATTTAGCTCGAAACAATTTTTTGTACTTGCATGTAGCGTGCATCCCCAAGTCGTTTCCCGCCGCTTTTTATGCTTATCGCAAACTTTGCATATTCTCTTCGAGCATATGATTGTAACCATGAGTCTGACTCGTGATATCCACGTTTTGCATGAAATTATGATCACGAATTCGACTCGTGATATTTATGTTTGCTAAAATTCTGATCACGGGTTCGACTCGTTAAAGTGCGGCAAGGGATTAAACATTGCAATATGCATTGTGCTTTTGGTGGTCTGTACATTTTCATACATTACTTGCAGTGTTTATATTTTTTGTACATTTAATTTCTTTATAAAATCCACGGTCTGTGTATTATTCGATATCTTACCGATCGAAACAGTCTCCGAACTGACCGATTGGAACGTCGAAGTCGACTAGATCGTAAGCATCGTATGGCGCTTTTTTCCTCAAGTCCCATTTGATGCCCGAACCTCTCAACATCACACCGCTGAATCCCCAATCTATCGCCTGTTGCGCCGTGACGACACCGATGTCCTTCGTACGACCAGTCCAGACTCTGTTCGCCGTCAGCAAGTCCTCCACTTCGTCTAATCGCTCCGCGAATTTTGCGGCCCACTCGTATATGTCGTCCATCAGGCCCAACGGCATGTCCAAAGAAACACCGCCGGGACGGACGTAAGCAGCGTGCATGCGGGCGCCGCTGACGCGCTCGTAAAACTCCATCATCTTCTCTCGCTCTTCAAACAACCAGAAGAACGGTGTCAAAGCACCGATGTCCAGGGCATGCGTTCCAATACCCATGAGATGATTCAGGATTCTCGTCAGCTCACCGAATAGCGCTACAAAATACGTTTATAATTTATAGAAATGTTCGTAATTATTTCTATCTATATTTCTTACTTCGAATGTATTTCGCCCTTAGTGGCACATCGATGTTGAGCAATTTCTCAATGGCCAACGAGAAACACTGTTCATTGCACATCATGGAAACGTAGTCCAACCGGTCAAAGTAGGGCAACGCCTGCATGTACGTTTTATATTCGATCAGTTTCTCTGTGCCCCGATGCAAGAGACCTATATGTGGATCAGTCCGTATCACGATCTCCGCATTCATCTCAATAAGAAGTCGCAATACTCCATGAGCAGCTGGATGTTGAGGGCCAAAGTTGATCACTATGTTTCGTATTTCATGCGCGGCGTCTACCCCTGTGGAGAATATTTCGTCGGGCATATCCAGAGACTTACGAACCCACGCAGTCTCTGGTACAAGAAACCGGCTATCCTCCTTTTGCAGATAGTGTTTCACGTATTCCATATCCGGATTCCATCTGTGTGCTCCACGTCGTTGGCTACAATATTTACGATTTACAAAAAATTCATTTTCTCATAGACTACGAGTTTACAGGTTAAACGAGCAGTTACATAACCAAAACCACTCGGGACTTTGGAATCTTTGTCGAAATTTGTCATCTCCAGCTCACCTGTTGTCATCGTTGAATAATGGGCCGATCTTGCTGCTGGCAGCGATTACTTTTTCGTTCCATAACCCGGCTAACCCTCGGTGAGAGCGCAGAACGGGTGTTAGAGCTCTGACAGCCATCCTCACCTGCAAGTGCGCACCCGTACTGTTTTACCGCTTCCCTTTCGTAATCTACACGCTTCCACTCCCGGCATTTCCTATTCTTATCGTTATTGTTATAGATAATTACCCGTTAATTAACACTCTCTATACTAGATCACACGTCCGTCAGTCAGCATTCTCTTTAGATTCCCCACTTTGCATTCTTTAGAACACACAGTGGAAGTGGAGGTCTTGATCGGAGGCCCGAGCGTTTGCATCGGCGCAAATCGATTTGACATTACCCACGGAGTTTTATCGCTCCGTCCCCATTGCAATTTTTTTTTTACATTTCTTTATTACCTTCATAAATATGTATAATTCGACTGGTAATTGTTCATTAATGATAAACGGAAACTGCTGTTGCCCTCACTTGTCTAACATGTTTACAGAGACGGCTTTTATGGGATAAAAACTAATCATGCAATTTATAGTCTGAATTATAAAAGTAATCCACGATCTACGAAATTGGCATGAGATATGATTAAGTTGCATGTGTAAGCGCGTATGCAGCTATTTACATATTCACAATTTCGTCCGTGATGCAACGATTGCGAACGGTTTGACGCGGGTCACCGTATCCAAACCGTATCGAGGCTGCTATTTCGAGGGTGGAGAGGATAAGGTAGGATAAAGCTAGTTGAGAATGAATCCACGTCACGTTGACGACGGCCAACATTCCGTGTGTTGCAATTTTGTATGCACCCGCCGTTTGCATGACTTTCCTGTATCCATTCTGCTTTTCGCATCTGTCTAACTTCTCCCACGTATCACCTGTTTTACGAGCCAAAACAAAGAAGAATCATATGGAAGGGATGAGTCATGTTAGACTATTTGTAATAGAATCCTCTGTTTATTTTGCTTCATTGGACATGGTATGTAAAATCGCATGTAAAATGTACGTACGACACCTTCGACTACGATACGATCAGCGTTCGTACCGGCTTAGATATAATCGTAGCTTCGACGATTGACACCTTGTGTCAGTTAATCAGGTATAACAAAAACGTACGAGCGAGCGTCAGCGACGTTATACGTTGAGAGTCGTTGCTTAGGGTTGTTCACAGATAGGATAGCGCAACGAAGTCGTCCGAAGTTCAATACGGCATGCGGAGCCGTCGTCGCGAGATCAGTGGAAGTCGTAAAGGAGGTAGCGATGCAGCGATTGAGGTAGCTGCAACGTGCGGACGATCTTCGGTAACTTGGTGCCGCATACCTTGCGTACGATTAACCTGGCTTGATGGGTCAGGGGCAAGGGAGTTCGCGCGGCTTCCATTACCAGCGCTTTCTGTGCGTCCGTCAAGCTGCTCGATCTTCGTATCATGCAAGGATCGAAGCTCTCCGCGGCTTCCAGTAGCGCCTTCAGTAGTCGCGGCTTGTCCGCCGTGTTTTGAAGGGAGTTCAGTATACCGTGGGGATCGCGGAACTGCGTCTTGATCACCACCCGTGCACCGTACTTGAGCAACAAGGCGACCACTTCCACCGAGGGATTCTCGTTGGAGGCAACGTACTCTGCGAGGACGGGACGTAACGCGATACCCTCGTCGCTACGTATTACCATATTCGGGTCCGCTCCTCGTTCCAGCAGCATCAATAGGATTTCCAGTCTGTTCGGGATGTTGTCCGCGCAAGCTACGTGCAGCGGCGAGCCGATGATCGGCGAAGTGGCGTTCACGTCAGCGCCTGTAGTTCGATTCACCGTTTAATTAATTACTGGGTGCGATGGGATCAGATAGGAGTAAGAGAGACTCACCCGATTCTAACAACATCCTAACGATTGAGGGGTCTCCCTTGAGAATGGCTAAATCGAGAGCCGTAGGTTTTTGATATTCCGGGCCGAGATCGAGACGAGCGCCTTGCTTCAAGAGAAGTTCGATCACGGCCGGGTCCCCGCCGAGAATCGCGTAATGGAGAACGGTTCGGTAATCGTGCCTAGCGTCAGCCATCGAGTTTACGTCCGCGCCGTAGCTCAGCAGAAGGAGTACCGCGGTTATACCCTAACGCGATTAAATAAGCAGGATAAAAACAGTCTTAACTAGATATAATATCTTTTGCCTTTTGTTCCGTTACCTGAGGCAGCCTGACTGCTTTCATTAGTGGAGTAAGTCCAGCGCGGTCCCTCGTGTTCGGATGGGCACCAAAAGCTAACAGCAATTCCATGCATTGCAAGTCTAGTGGAGAGACGAGATTTATCTCCGACCCGAAGAAGTACCTTTTATTCGGATTAGCACCGGCTTCCAGTAAAATTCTAGCTACCTCGACGTGTCGATTTCTCAACGCGAGTCTCAACGGTTCGTCGCAGAGCGTTGTCCTGCGCAAATCGCAGTAGATCATCCGCTACAGTTCCTTCTCCTTCGATTATATCCGGATTTTCGTTTACCTCGATTCCCCCATTCCCCCGGTATCCCGATCCCTTCCCCTCTCTCTCAGGAGCGGTAAAAATAAAGAACGATTCCATTTGAGATAACTCGGTAATTTATAGTACCGGAAGCGAGCAATTGTTGGCACACACGTCGATTGATTTCTTATCGACCTTCCAACTACAGAGGACGAGGGGACACGAGAGAAAGAGAGGGGGGAAGGCGAACGGAGAAGACGTACCTTGGAAAGAGCTCTCCCGTTTCCTGCCGATGATCCACTTTGGCACCGTGCTCAAGCAACATTTTCACCAGGTCCATGTAGCCGTGCTCCGCGGCGAGGTGCAGCGGCGAGTAGCCGCATTCGTCGGTGGCGTCAATGTCCGCGCCGCGGACCAGGAGAAGCTGGGCCGCCTCCGTGTACCTCTGCCACACCGCGTAATGCAACGGCCTAAGGCCCTGCGTCACCGGCTCGTTCGCCTTCGCCCCGCATGCCAGCAGAATCCGGATCTCGTCCAGCGGTTGCAACCGGATTATGGCGTCGGCTAATTCGCGCTGCAATGGATTGGCGATGCATTCCGAGGGCATCTGATCGCGTACGACAAAACAGGAATGATTAACAACGGACCTAATACTCTACTCGAACTCTTCCAACCTCGAGTCGGCTTCGAATCCCGCGCGAGGCCTGACGCGCGAGCGCCAACATCGTTCCCGAAAAAATCGCCTTTAGATAGAACTCTCGAGATCTTTCGTTACGAACGCCGAAACCCTGCCAAGATCGCCTGACAATTTTGGCGATGATAGAAGGAAGGGCGTCGATCGAATCGATCGAACGAGGATCCGTTCTTTTAGCCTACTTTCCCACGCTCGAACTTCCCGTTCTAACTTCCGTTTCCTTTTCAACGCCTTGTAATATTTCGTTACTTAAGTCATTGAGTTTTACGTTTGTCGTTCGCTTCGAACGGAGAATCGATCGAGCGATCTTTGAAAACGTATCGCGGCGCTATGTGACGCGACGCGATGCGACGTGACACACGGCTCGAGGTGAAAGAGCAAGGAGGTTCGCATGGCCAAAGCGCAATCGGATCGATTCTCGATCTCGCGAGTCTCCCGCGAGAAAACAACTGCGTTTGACGTTTCCTTTCGCGAGCACCATATTCACGGTTATTTACTCACGGTGAATAGTCTGCGATGCTGCAGCATGTAGAATCGGTGTTTCAAACTAGCTTCTTTGTCGGAAAGTCAGTCCTATTTAAAGGCTCGAGTGGCGATTCCGACCGAAAATAACACAAAGGGAACGCGCGGGAGTATGCGCACCGAATCACCCGCTCGCGATAACTGCGCAATTTTCGCTTTGAACGAGTCGGAGTCGAGTCGGCCACTTTTCGCTGTAGCCTTGTCCCGTGGCTCGTTTCGCGTTTCTCACGCGAAAACCAGAGATTCGGACACTTATCCGACCTACTGCCCTTGGTCAGTCCACTGACCTTCGATTCGTTCTGAAACGATTTGAACAGTACCCGTGCCGCGCGGCCGAGGGTCGCGCAGTACGTTGACTTCCGTCTCGTGACAGTGAAAAGTGAAAAGTGGAAGCATTTAGGATTTTGCGTTTCTGGGAAATGTTCCGTCAAGTATCTATATATACGGATCTACGTAGTACGAATTTACGTAGCAATTGCACGATCGAACAGATCCCTTGTTAGAGGGGCCTTACCAGTGTGACCACCAAAAATTTAGGTCATTTTTGGGAATTTTTTTTAAG
>NW_017163422.1:846810-882375 GCF_001652005.2 Ceratina calcarata | reverse complement strand
CCTTAACGAAGTATACGGGTACTTACGTTTACTCGAAATTAGAAATTCGTCACGGATACTTGCCAGAATAAATAGCAATGATGATAGGAAATGAGCGGACGTAACGTTCGTTTTTGGAAGTACTTTTATTAAGAAATACTTTGCACTTATTAAATGCCTTATATTATTAATTTATTTTAATTATAATAATTATTGTTATAGCGTTGACCTATCTTTCTACGTAGAAGCATGCTTCGCTAACACACGTTACACGACCCTAAAATTATAAGCAATTTTTTTTGTTCTTAACGTACAGCTTATACGTAAATCAAACAACAATACTTTAAATTCCGCGAAGCCGAAAAGTGCAGCTTTCAATCGAATATCGTCGCAACCTACGAAAAATTTTGTACAGAAGTGAGTACAACGCGTTGCGACTCGAGGAAAGTTCGAATACATTATTGTTGCTTTCTCTTTCTTCATTTCCTTTCTCTTCTCTTTTTTTGTCATCAAATAATAATACAAATATTTCTCTAAAAGAAGTCCTTTCGAAAATCAGATATCAGTGATCGCGCAAATTCCGCCGCTCTTCTCTCTATATATCCCTGCATCCCTTATACCTCAGGGGGCAGCGAGAAAAAACGTGCAAACAAAATAAAAAATTAAACACGATTCTATACTTTCTTCGTGCTCGTCCTCCTCTTCTTACTCCATCCCCGCTTCCTCATCCTCCTGGCCGCGATTTCGGATGAGTGCAACTCACTTTCTATGCATGTAACCTGATTAAAATTTAACAGCGCAGGGGCTTCGCATCGAATAGCTATTATGTATCATGTACTTTTTTTTTGTTTCTCGTTTCTAATCGCTAATAAATTTATCCGTATATTCGCGACGCACGGTCGCAGTTGCGTCGCGGCAAACGATGACACGTTCCGTAGTCCATCGACCGGGAACCGGGGAACAAAGCCACAGTTCAAACCTACGGCTCGCAGCCGCGCGTATGTATATGCTTCGCACGCTACGCTTTCTTAACGATCGCGCTAAATTTGTTATACACTCTTAAGGAACCTACGTTTAGAAAATTGGACTTTTTATAGGCTTGTGTTCATTTTTTCTTTTTCGAAAAATATCTATAGAACGTTCTTCACGATTGTAAATTGTTAACGCGAGCGAAAAACCGGTCGATCGGTCTCGGTCGATGATACTCATACATGCATACATACATACATCACATACAAACGTGTTCTGGGACGGGGCTACGGGAACAGCGTTACAAACTCGTTAGACACTTTCTTCTTAACACTATTAATAATAATAATAATAATAATAATAATAGTAATGAAGTGGGGAGTTATTTTAATCATCCTTCTTCTTGCTCTTCCATGTAGGTAGTGAAACTCGATGTGAAGCCAGTAAAAAAAAGAAGAAACGGTAGCGATGCACGCATATATATAGTATAGACCGCGGAATGAGACGAATGGCAAACGAGAGACCGATCGATCGCGTTCTCGGGTAAAGTATTCGCAGGACGCTGATCTCGGTAACTGTAGAACGAAACACTGATGCGGCTAACACGCCAATGGATGATCGTAATCAGGTGTGATCGAATAGATTCTAAAAATTCTATCTACAAATAATAATACCATCATAAAAGTGTATCAGCGATAAACCTAATTAAATATAACGTAAACTGCCTCCAATTGGCTACGTACTACGTGCTCCTAAGAAAATGACTATAATTATAATTAATAATTAATCGTTAATATATATATAATATTTAATAATAGTAATAATCGTCAAGTATCGTCCACGCTTCTTTGATTGTTGTTTAGTTACATACTTTAATTAGGGGGCATTATAATACACGTGAGTATGACACGGCTTTTCCACTAAAAATATTTGTTAGATACGCTGAGCATTACTGACTTAAGCACGGTATTGTACTGTACTAAATTCACGTAAAATGTATCGTTTATTATTAGAAAACTAATTATTCTTCATTGGTTTGAAATACTGGTTTTTCAATAGATCTGTATAAAACCTTTGTCAACTGGAACTTTTTGAACGATGATTCGCGCGATACGTAATCTCAAGCGACGATGCTATCTATATTCCTTGCTGGAAATAACTACGCCTCGTTATCCTGACTCGTTATCTGATATCAATTTTCAACTAATTAAAGTACAACGATTCTACTATATTCCATTGTCAACGTAATCATATTTCGTTCTTTTTACAGTGGAAGAAAAATCTGCTTGCGAAAGGAGAAACGGAAGCCATCAGGAGAAATAAAAAGGAAAAAAAAACAACAAGAAACACAGAAAATTTTCTCCGTATAGGCGAATGTGCGTGTACGCGTTTTATCCCACCGCGACTGGAGATGTGAAAATTTGAATGTACGTGGAGGAACCGATTATTTAACGCATACAAATGCAGATCGCATACTTCGACTTTGTCTCGAGTTTCGAATTTCCAGAATCCTTTCCATGTATCGCGGGTAACCAAATGTTCACAAAGTTTCCTAATCTAGCTTTTAGTTGTTTTTCTTTTTCTTTACACGATATTCCGTATATTGTCGAGTATAAATAAAGACAAGATTTATCACGAGGCCAGAATAAAAGGCAGACACATTCTGAATATTAGGAAACTATCTGTACACACAACATTTCACTCCGAATGCGTTCGCTAACGTGGCTTGACTTGCCCTTTCCTATTCCTCCCTCTTCCTATTCACGTCCATCGTCACCAATTTTTATCATGTATCTATCATTCGCTCAAGCATTCGCTCATCCCTCTTTCTCTCTTCCTTTTTTCTGTGTTTCACTCTCTTTTGTTAAATCTGGCACTCTTCTATTTAGGCTGTTTCACATTTACGGTAATTTACTTTGCTGGATTATTGCATTGCATGGAAAAATATGGCTTTATCCGAATGCTACTTAACAAAGGCAATACACTGTACGATTACAAAGTGTTTCATGTGTGTTGTGAGTGACTGAACATGTGTGTCTGTTCGCGCCTCGAGCGCAGCCTTCCGTCCGCTTACCACAGACAGATATATTATACGTGTATCGATGTTTCTGTGTAATGCGCTATAATCTTTCGAAAAGGCAGATCCAGTATTCATAAAAGTTTCCGTACATTGCTTCGCTCGCAATTCATTTCATTTTTCTTTCTTATGAAGACTGCTCGATTCTCACGACAGATTATAAATGTCATTTGTACACTAGCATGTAATAAAAAGCATTACGCTACGTCATGATTATTTGTTTCCTCGTCGCGCCTCCGACGAAACTAATTCGTAAACTGTTTTGAACGCGTACCCGGTCGGTTCGTTTCATCGAGCGGATCTGGATGCGGACCTTGTCAACGCATAGACTGATGACGGCTCGTACAACAATAACTATAAGTGTATGTATATTTATACGCGTACACGCGTGCGCGTGTACATACATGTGCACACACACACACACATATATAGATATACATATACGTATCAATATAAACGGAGGCATGTTCAAAGGCAGAGAAGGAGACACCGTCCACGCGTCGAGTGTGTCCACTAAAATGTTTCGTGTAGTGTGTCCGGATTTGCGGCATAAGAAAAATCCCGCGTGGCTCGCCCACGCGTTTACCAGTCTTCAACGTAGTGACTAATTAGAATTGTTCGTTCATGGACGAAGCTTACGATCTCGTAATAATTACTCTATACATCGTACACGCGCATCGTTGAATCATCAGCTTCGATTCCATCTTAATTATTCGACGATTATTTCGCTTTATCCTCGAATAAGATTGACAAATGAACAACATGACTGGCTACTACCTTCTGTCGGATTTCAGTAAAAACTAGATCAGAATACGATGCTTAGAACTTCGTTTCCAAAAGGAGCAACTTAACAGATTATATAGAGGGAACGCGTTCGACGTTTCGTCGATTCTCGTTAAAACGTGGACCCACGACGGGATGAATGGGACTCCTTTAACATCGATCGAGACGCGACTTCGGACGCGTTCCAACGTTTCAGCGAAATACGCATGTACACGCGTGTGTATATATATATGTATATGTATAATGTTCATATATATATATATATATCTGTCTGTGTGTGTATATATATATATATATATAATGTTTCATATATATATATATATATGTATATATTTTTGTGTATATATATATATATATATATGTACATATCCACACGCGCTCGCGCACACCTATGTACGCATGCACGCGTGTACCTCGTGCGTATGTACACATATGTACGTATACATGTATAAGCGGGACGTAATAAAAAAAAAAGAAAACCTACACTCTACGGATACGTATTATCAAAAAGATTCTCGAGCAATCGTAAAAATATGATTCCGCGTAACACGTTCAAACTTCCCCGAATAAATCGCGTTTTCCATGATTTTTTGTAAATCTGCTGTATCAATCTGTGTATAGGACTCAAAAAAATACCTCTTACGCTATCCACGTACGCAAATTGTATGTGTCACTGAGTAGAAGAACGTAACACGGCCCAAAAATTGAACCGTACTGAACGGACCGCGCGGCAACCTCCGCGCGCCGCATCCTCTATCCTAATTCCTCGTAAATAAAAAAAAGATAAAAAACGGAGAAAAAAGCAGGATGCTACAGTAACTTCCGAAAACGACGTAATCTCAAACGTACGAATATAATGAATGACATATTATTGAAATTATTCGGTTGGCAACTGCATAACTGAATGCGGACTTCAAATAAAGAAGTCTATTGACAAAGTCCGTAATCGTTCGGTTGCCAACAAGACATTTCAATTTCCGTGTCATAACTACAGATCTCGTACTAAGTTTCCGTATAGCGGAAGTTCGGATGCGGTGCTCGGAAGCTCGCACGTACCAGTTATGTACACGGAACCGAGCTGTTCGAGACTAAAATCGTGCCTATCGTGTACGATACGTACACGCTGTCAACTATTTTCTATTAAATTACTATATACCTCGTAAATGCAATAAATGGTGTGTAGTATATAACGATTGGGCGGTTGGGCGAAAACGCAGTCGCGACACGTACGCGCGTGTGTGTGTGTGTGTGTGTGTACGTATGCATGTGCATGTGATTTGTATGAATGGTCGTTGGTGAATGATTAAACGAGAAACGGTAAGATAACTCAGTGTGAGTCAATAATAAATGGGAAGAATGAGAGAGTCTGGAACAGCTTCGACGTGGCAATAAAAAATTTGTTCGATTCAACTGAAGTCTAAAAACCCGCTACTTTTTTTACAGCACTACGGTAGGCTGGAGTTTAGGCCCTCTGGCAAACGATAGTTCATCATATGATATGGCGGACTGGCAGGACTTCCCGGTTGGCTATTAACGCCGAGGTTGCTCGAACCACGGCCGCGCTTTCGCCTCTGCAATATACCTTTTCTAACCATATAGAATCGGATCGTACTTATCGGAATTTTGTACTTTTCCGAAGCAACTTGAAACGTCATACCGCGTGCTACCATGTCCGAAGCTTGTTTCAGTTCTTCTTCCGAACGTCTCTGCCGTCTCTGATAACCTGCGAATTATCAATAACTATTGATGTAATAATCAAACAACAATACATTCTCGTTTTCCACGTTTTCCCCACCTTAATTCATTTTTATCAGATTTTGCTAATTACAGTAAAGTCGCGTTAAATACGAAAAAGAGTTTTACGTCAAATGCGACATTTTTATTCCTACTTCGTCTGGTTACGCTCGAGCTCGGTAGTGCAATTGTCGCGTAATGCAATCCGATTCACAGATAATGCACATGTGAGTTAAAACTAATTTAACAAACTTTTTATTTTCGTTTTTTTTTCTTATGCAATTTTTTCTAACGTACTCGTGATGTTTTTCTGAAGCTAGCATGCAACTTTTGTACAGCATTCGATGAACAAACACGGTTTTGGCGCAGTCCGAAATTCGCAATCGTTATTTCGCATTCGTGAACGAAATTAAATAAATGCAGATTTTATTGCACTGACATTTTTTTACAGCGTAATTCAATGGCACTCATATCGGTGAATTCTGAGCGCATTTATGAATTTTTACAGAACTTCACTCTACACTTCTTTCCATTCTGATGAAAATGTAATATCAATCTCCAGTACTAAAATAGTGCGGATAATTCTGGTTTGAGTGAAAAAATTGAGATACACAAATAATATATAGTATAATAAAAAAGAAAGAGATAAAGAAATATCGAAATTTATGTAAACTGAAAAAGGAAAGTTCATATGTATTATATATTTTTCTATGTATTTTATTCTCTGATTTTTATGGATTTATAGATATCAATTTTAGATTTCCATATTGTGCATATAAATACAGGGTGGTCTATCTGAATATCTCCTTCATTTACGATGATAGGAAAAATACTTTGTATGCAATGTAAATGGTACCCGGTATCTCTTACATCTTTCAGGTCATAAAAAGGCAACCGAGAGGTACTCATAAAAAGGCAACCGATGGTCCATAAAACGCGGCCTTATTCGACAACCCTTTTCGGGACTTACGCACCTAGGCGCACGTAGGCCCTTTGAATGATGTACCAGGAATTCCATAAAAAGCCCTAATGAAACCTCATTCTTGCTTTTCTACACCTCGATAATTCTTACTAAATCCTTGACCTTCTGGCATAATGACAACACGAATTTTCGCTTGGTGTCTACCACGTCTCCACTACTAAAACCCCAAAACAAAAAAAGTCAGTTCAAGCTCGAACTCTCTAACAAGGGATGCCTCCACGACCGAACGCGCTTCGTTTCGTTTTTCATTCGCTCCTATTCTACACATTTGAAGAGCAAAGACAAAAATTGTGTCTTCTCTTAATGTCAAAAATTCAGACCCGAAATTTTCGCATTTAACGCGACTTTACTGTTCTTGCATATCTTTTCAACTTGTTATGCTGTTACTTACCTTCGATCGCAGGGAACGGGCTACTAGGATTACAGTTGCTGCTCGGCACCATACTAATGGAGTACGGTTTTTCTTGCTGTTGAGTAAACTGCTCGTCAGGCTCCATTTTCACCATGCCAGGTGCCTCTGTTAACGTCGCCTCGCAAGAGCTGAGGGCTCTCTCCAAATGCTGCAATGCTTCGCCGTGATCCATGTTCACGTAATTCTGATTATCGCTACTGGCACGCTGAGACGGTGTACTGGTATGCGACGAGGCGCTCGCTTGAGTGTTGGACGAACCGATCTGTGTGGATTCCAAGAAGTTTGAATTCGAAGCACCGTCTTCGGATGTTGCATCGTCCATCTTAAAGTCGGATCCATCTTGCTGCGCGGTTGTCGACGGAGTAGCAGAAGCATTTGAATCGCATGATTGTGAGTTAGCTTCTCTCGAATTGTTTTCGTTTCCTTGGGTAGACAAGCCACGAACCTATCAACGCATCAACGTTATGAGCAAAGTCGAATGAAATACCAAAAGCACAAGCATTTGTCCAACGTTTATCTACCTGTAAAACCTCGGCAGCCTGCATCAATTTAGCCAGTTGTTGTTGCTCCACATAAACCTCGCCACGGTACATGAACTCTACCAAAGCTTGGAGTTCCCACATTCTCATGTCCCGTAAAAATATAATAGGATGGGTACACGGTATGTCCAATAACAATCGCTCCAAGTAATCGCTGCAGGCGGAGAGTACCACCTTGTGACACTTTATAGAACCGCCATCGCAGGCCAGGGTGACGTCGACGAATTGCTCGGAGCTTAACAGTTTCGGAAATGCACTGTGCATGTTCGACTGATGAGAGTTCCATGAAACGCAAAACTGTTGGCGATCGCCGCCCGGGTAATTACCCGGGGAATGCTGGTTGCTTCCGCTCTCCATTGTCGTACAGCTTTCAAACGATTTTCCTGTTAGTACAGAAGAAACACAACCCTATGTTACACATTCCGTGATGATAATACTAAAAGTAATCTAATATTGAACGGCAACGTCCACAATTAGCAATGAAAATTAAAAGATTTCGTTATTTCTACTAAATTCTATTTTAATTGTCCTCGACCAAATAACTCTACCTATTATTCACGTGTTTAATCATCAGTTCCAAGTATTTCAATGAAAATTATGAATAGAAGAAGTTATTTTCAGGTTTGAAGTAAGATAAACAAAGGCTCTGCATAAGTGTACACTGATATACGTAGAACCATGAGGAATGTATCAAAACTATTATGGATAATTCTCTCTTCAGAACTTTGATCCAATAACAACATTATTATTATTGCTCAAGGAGTAAATAAAGCGACAAAGAGAGTAGAGGGAGGGAGAGAGTGAGACAGATAACAATTACCGTGCAGACTGAATAGTAGACGAATTTGTTTAAAGGTATGAACAATATGGCTGTATATATAGACAACGAAAATTTATTATCAGTTATATAGGCGAGCACGTTCGACTTCAATCACTGTAGGTATATAAATACGCGACGTGAACGAGAAGTATGAAATATGCAATGTGCGTAAGCGAACCTACGGTCGAATATGAAAATCAGGAAGGTTTAATTATACTACTTAACTTATCGTTAGTTAGCCCGATGTCGGCACAAAGGACGCAGGGAACGGGACGATCGCGAGAGAAACCTTTAAAGAAAATCCATGGCTCGAGCCCGAGAGCGAACGTGTAACAAAACAAATGTACCGTCGGTGGCGATTAAACGAATTCCTTGGTAAAATAAAATTTAAATACAGAGTTTAGTTACGCGGCGTTTATCGTAATCACGTGCTCAAAGCGTACTAGCCGACAGGTTAACCAAAAAAATATCGAATGCACACGGAAAAGCGGACGATTTTTTTGTCAATATAAAAATGGTGAAATCTTTGTGGGAGACGCTGTCGGCGTGAGTGCCATCACCCCCCAGGAACGCCTTGAACACAAGTTTGCTCGTTCTTTTTAGTTTACGACGCGATGCTTGATCGATTGCACGGTTACGGATCGGGAAATACGATAGAAATTTCGTCACAAACGGCTTTACTTACAGATTCCTCAGCTCAGACGACTCCTCTCAGATTTTCGCGTCGCTTTCGGGAAGAATCCCTTAAGAAAACATTCATCCGCCGAGATTTGCACTAGCTAGGGGAGCTCGAACGGAAGGGTGGGGGTAGCAAGGCTGGGGGTAGCTTAGTGGAACACTAGCGCACCTCTCTTCGTCCGGATCCGTCGCTTGCCTTTCCTGAAAACTCTTACGAACGTTAAACTCCCCGACTCCTCGAGCCGCCATTCGGATTTCTCTCATTCCTCCGCATTCCGCACGCATATATATCTGAAATCTTGAACACTAATACACGTATACATTCAATCCAATCAGAACCGACAATGCTAGCTAGCGCCACGTCCTATTGGACACTTATTTGAACAATTCAACGTTCACTCCACGAAAATCGTTAATTTTAATTATTGTTAGAACATCACTTCTATACGTACTTCATCCAAATTGTCAAATGACTACCGATGTATTTTCTACGACTCACGACTCACAAGATTCTTAACAAAAACCACAGCTGATTGTAATACTAGCCAGTAGCCTTGCAGAGCGACTTGGCACCACTGTTAATAGTGGAATCGGGAGTCCTATTTTCAAAAATGACAGAACTGTACTCACGATTACAATTAACGTTTTTTTAATATATAATTATATTAATTTGCAGTATTTGTTATCAATTATATATAACAAATATGTAAAGATCATAAATATAGCAAGTAAAAATGATACAAGCGTCTCTGATGTTTATAAATATGTTATACATTTTGTGGACTCTCGAAACAGTTTTTTGGTGTGATTGATTGTATTTGAAATATTTACGATCCTTTCTAGAAAATATAAATGTGAAGGGTAATAAAACAATCTGTGAATTAAATAGAAACGTTTAGAAACGCACTGAATGAATTATAAATGAATAAAATACTCAAGCAAGCAGTATTAATGGTGTGAAGCCAAAGATATTATGTGGATATGTGAGAAAGATTTTGTATAATTACATAATAACAGAAAGAGTTGTGGAATTAAATCGAGTACCTGAAAACAATAAAGTATGATTCCAATATTCTGCTTGCATAAAAGAAAAAAAGAATTATGGTGAGATCAAGCAACAAGTAGAAGAATGAATGAATCTTCCCTTATTTATTGCATATATTTCATTATTTCTTTTTGAATTTTATGTGTATGTATTTTCCTTGGAGGGTAAACGTTAGAAGTACAGAGATAGAGATAGACAGAGACAGAACATGAAAACTGGACTCTTACGGTGTTGCCATTTTATTTTCAGCATGACTAGGTATTAAAGTATGCTGTGCAAGAACCTGAAGAGTACTGGGCCTGTTTTTCTTCTAACCATGTTCGCTTCTATATAAATGTTGTATTTCATGAGCAACCTGCTGTTCTGTTCAGCCGAGAGAAGCTTCATCTTTGTTCACAAACGCAGCTAGCATCCGCATGTATGTACGCGTGGATTCCAGTTTGAACGACCTTCGGAAAAGCCAAAACGCGCGGGAAATATGTCTAAAATAACCGGGTACGACACACATGATGACGGGCCAGGATTTGTTGGCATTAGGTTCTGTCAAGAATGCAATAACATGTTATATCCCAAAGAAGACAAGGAGAACAAAGTGTTGATGTACGCTGTAAGTGTCAAATACAAAACGTGTCTCATTATTCTAAGTTATAATTATCATACTCGGACATTGTTTTCAGTGCAGGAACTGTGATTTCAAACAGTTGGCCGACAGCAATTGCATTTACGTGAACAAAATTATGCACGAAATAGAGTAAGTAAAATCAACAAGTTTTACTCACTTGTTTCCCATCAAATTGAACATGAATTTTGTTTCAGCGAATTGACACATATTGTCGCGGATGTTATATCTGACCCTACTTTACCAAGAACGGAAGAACATCCATGCCCTAAGTGCAATCACAGAGAAGCAGTGTTCTTCCAAGCTCAAACTCGAAGAGCAGAGGAGGAAATGAGACTGTATTATGTCTGTACTAACCAACACTGTTGCCACAGGTGGACTGAATGAATGTGTTTTGATATTTTTCAAGGGCTGAATGTCGTACTGTTAAGGAAAGCAAATATATCATTTTATTATATGTAAGTTATTGTATTTATACACAAATATAATTATAAAAGATATGAACAATGACTAGCTCACTTTAGACCCACACCGAAGTGCTAAAAATTTATCGAAATAAATGATTACATGTATGTTAGAAATTTAGATCGATTCGTACTCCTCGGAATGTCTGGGGTAAATGCCGTGCTGTTTTTCACAGTCCTCTTACCAGAAGGTCTTGTTTTCTTCACCACTCTGTGGCCAGACGCTTAGAATTTTTTGTATTATAATACAATGTGTTGAATGGCACCATGACTTCGAGCCGCGACACGAATCCCTCCAATGTGCAACATAGTATTGCTCGAACTCGCTAGAACTCTCCGCGCTTTCGCCGGCAATCGTGGACCACAGATATTTCTATTTACAATGTATCCCTCCTTTGATAAATGCAATGTTTCAAACAAAAACTACGCTGCCCATTCCTTACGTGTTGATCTCGACGTGTGCAATCGTCCTTAAAAACGACTTGCCCCTAACATGTATTAGCTGAGCACAGTCGTTATACAACAGTTATTACATACGATCATACGGTTTTGAAGAGAGTGAAGACTGCAAATGTGCCTGTCGCAATTCTCGCACTTAGTATTATATTTGTTATTGTTTCCTATACATATGTAACACCTAGAACGCTTTTGACCAGTGGTATTCGTCTTCTTTATGACAGTTCGTCCGGTTGCCTCTATCGCATTTATAATATGCTTGTGAAGGAATACACGACAATGTTCAAATTCTGTTGCTCGGCTGTTTATGTTTTTCAAAGTCAAAGACTCTGCTAACTTTTCGATGAACAATTTTCGTTTTATTTTTAACGAAGTCTTAGGTTTCCAATTTGGATTTTTCGTTTGCCATATGACAAACGCGTTGTATGCCGCGATATCTAAGAAGTGCATAAATAACGCTAATGTCCAACGGGAAGTAGCTCTTCTACAGGAATAATCCTGCAGCAGTGTAGCAAGTTTATCTACACCTCCTTTCGCATTTTTGTAACAGTTCAGCATTTCTGACGCTGCCAATTTCTTCTGTCCGCCGTGTAACGAGGATAACAAAACAACACGTTTCATTGTTTCTGGTATGTAGGATAATAATGCCACGTTTTCCGTGTATAGGAACTCCGATGAATGTTTCGACCGATTTTTAGTGTATCCAAGTATTTTGGGTAAATCCTGTTGGCTTTTCCGTAAGGCTCCGATCATAAAAATTTTATCTTCTACAAGTTCTTCTGCGAGCTCGATGTCCGTGAGGAAATTATTAGTCGCGATGCAGCGATTAGAATCCTTCCAGATCTCTGATAAGCGTTTAACAACACGTCTCCCTTGTTGTTTCTCCGTTTCGTTTTCCATTTTTCCTAAATAAACGTCCATGTTACAGCAGTAAAAGGTGTTCGAGTCACAAAGGGTCCAAATTTTAATACCCATTTTGTCCTGCATACAAACTTTGAAGCTGCAACGATCGTGAAATTTGACCACCTGTGAGTCGACGCATCCGACGCTTGTTGCATTATAACAGTCTTTACAGTTTTGAGTAAAAATGTTCGTGACTTCTCTCAGCGCTGCTAATTTGTCGTGCTTCCTCCTTTCTTCACGTGTCGTAGAATCATCGAAACGGATGTATTTCAATATATTTATAAAACGATCGCGTGACATCGTTGCGATGTAATGTGGTCGAGATAGTCCAGTATCTTGTTTCCACAAATCTTGCTCGGACTCACGGAATTCTCCAAATCGTCCCATCAACAGCAAAAGTCCAAAGAACGCATCAATTTCTACCCGATCCAACTTTTTCCAAGTTCTATTTTCTCTCATACTTTGTTCAGCCTTTTTATTAGTATATAATATAATATTGTCAATAATTTCTTCATTGATAAATAAGTGGAAGCATTCACCAATTGTCTGTACTGACTCGCTCTTTGCAGTTAGCGACCAACCCAGAGATTTGGGTGGAGATTCACGATTGGAGGGTGGATTAGATTTCCAAGTACGGCCTGAAACGGTAATGTCTTCTGAACCCGTTTCTTCATTCGGCTCATTGGGTAGGTCCAGGTCGAATTCATCTGGTTCATATGGTTCATATTCTAGCATCTCTGATTCACAATCACTATCCAATGAATCTGATGCAGCGTTGGATTCTTTGTAATTATCATCGTTCACGAGTTGATGGAAAACGGAATGGCAACAGGTTGCCATTTCATTTGTTCAACGAAAGGATTTATTAATATTGTAACTATCATGCAGGTATATGTATATCCTGCACGGGCTTTCTGCAACGACTCTAACAATAAAAAGTCGTGTCTTTTGTTCAGATACTCGAGGAGAACTTACACAGGTACTCGAAGTCTTTATATTGTTTGCAAAACTTATTAATTAAAAGAATTTGTAAAGAAAGCAATGAAATAAATTTTTCTCGTCATACTTTAAAACAATTGCCTACTTAACTATTAACGTTGTCGTTGTGTGCCGGCAAGTGTTTACTCAAATTACACGTTTCTCGTCACTGACGTATATACATCTTATATCATAATTTCTAAGGTTCGAACTTGAAGGATTTTCATGTCGGGATCTTCAGTAACTCACTCATAGGAACGAGGATTAAATTACTCCCGCGCAAGCGTTAATGTGAGTGCTACATGAGTTACATCTATACACTGTGCTAATACACACGGGCTACGGACTACTACCACTACTACATAGCGTGATCATGAGTAATGAATAAGAAAAAAAAGGCCACGACTGTTACACAATGCTACTTTCAATGACGGAATCGTGCCGTCCAGCCCACTTACTCATCTTTACGAATTTAAGATTCAAAGAATGTCTTGAATTAATCATGCTCTGTATGGTATCTATTCAGTATTTATGCAGTATCTATTGCATTTATTGTTGCACATGATATAATACTTTATCAGTCTTCTATTAAAAGAAAAAATAGAAAATGACGAATATTCATATCGAAAGCAGAAATATGAAATTTCACTTTATAAAATATAAACGCTTTTATACAAATATGTACAAAAATAAGAATTATATATAGGTGTAGGTATAGTTTAAATCTCTCACACTAGGTAGAGTAAAACTTGGGTATACTATACGTTTGTTTCTTTTTATAACAAAAAGGGGAAAAATGGCTTAGGCCGCGGTAACGCCTTTTCTGCTTGTTCCTCATCCGATCATCGATTGACGTTCGAGTACACATCGAGATTTCAAATGCTGTCTCCTACAACATTGGCGGCATGTCACGTTTAACGTACTTATCACCTATGAAAAGGGACACGCGATATAATATATTCCAATTATCGATTAAAAAGACGTTGAAATTTGATTTCTTTACGAAAAATGGCTGATCGCTAAATTCGTGTATACGTACACGCATATATGTATTAATACACGGTGAAAATTGTGTGAAAGGAATAAATAACCTAACGTGATTCGTGTCAAACGCGGGTAAATATGCCGCGAACCAAAGCATCACCGACGAAGTGCGTCAAGACGACTAATTCCCATCAAGGAACGAACACATGGGTTTTCCTGATGAAAGGTAAATGAATAAAAATTATCTTTTATCTTTGAAATCTCTGCATTATATGTTTGATATAATGTAAGCTTGGAAAAATATGTTCCCTAATAATTCTTTACCATTTATGCATCCCTAAATGCTATATTATTTTCTAACAATATATGTTTAAGGTGATAGTTTGGATAACTCAGATGGAGGAGGCATCCCTGATGTTATTAAGTTAAGGCATCCTGGCACAAATCGGCCTGCAATGTTCGTATTTAGTCCAGGCAACTTGACCATACAAGAGGTTTTAACGTTCGAGGAAAATAAAAGATCCTGGTTTATAGACGATAATGTGAAATCTGATGGGAAACTACATTTATCTACTCCCTTTGATCCAATATTTTTAATATTACCTTATTTGAGAAAAGTATGTGATCTTCAATTGATACATTTCATTCATTCAAGTGAACATTAATATTGCATTTATAGGTACAACAAGCGCAACCGATAGAGCAATGTCTATGGGATCAAGATTTCCCAGAAATATCCCGTCTTATTCAATGCCAGAACTTGAAGTTAACATTGGTAGCTGACCGGAAGGGTGACGAATCTTTGCAAGCATACAAATATAATGAAGAAAAGACGTTGATTTGGTTGAAGAAGAAAGTGGAAAGAGTAGCTGAAGTGTTGAAACAGAAAGGTATTCATGTGTCGCAAGGTGCTATTAGCGCATCTTATGTGAAAAGTAATAAACAAGAAAACGTTTTGGAAGTGGGTAAGAAATTAAATTGAAAGAATACTCCTTTACGTAAAAGATTAGAAAATATATTTAATACTCTTGCTCTCCCTGTAGAGTACATAAAATATGCGCATGGGATTATATCAGAGTATCTTCAAGAGGATTTATCAGAAAAATTAGCACAATACCTAAATTTGTCAGATGAAACTGAAAGTAAAAAACGGAAGTTAAGTAGTCCGACTGATAGCACCGATGAAAAGAGATCTAAGAAGGACGCAACAAAAGAATCTGATATATTAGATCTTGGTGAAAGTTTTAAACATTTTAAAGTTCCCATTGAAAATGAATCAGCATTGAAGCCAAAGACACCCGAATCAACTAAATTAGGAAAGGTAGTTACTTTTTCATGCGATCATTTTATAATTATTGTATGTATTATTATAACATATACGTATGATTATATAGCCCCAGAAACCCGGTAAAAAGGAATTAGCGAAGCAAAAAGCGGCAGCTGGGTCCAAGAGTATAACCAACTTCTTTAAGAAAAAGTAGATTTCAAAATCAAGGATCTGAAGAACATATACCCGAACTTTTTAAATCTCAAATATTACTTATAATACACATAAATTCAATTCTAACATTTTGTGAATCGGAAATAAATTTATACCCTAATAAAAATATACTGGAAGGTATAAATAATATACAATTGTATTTTTATATTTCAATCCTTTTTAACAACAGGTTTTATCAATGTGCTTATTTACTACAGAATTAAATTTGTACAAACATTTAGAAATTTATGAGTGTCATGTTTTAAACAAAGTTAATAAAACATTAAATACATATTAAGAAGATAATGTTCAATTTAACAGATTTGAGGATTAATCAAGTGAAAAAGCAAATGAACGAAATAAACAGTATTAGTCATTGGACATCGGTTCCGGATTGAGTTGTGCATCTTCCACGTCTCTGGATAGAGCATACAGTAGTTCTCGTCTGATAGCAGGCGTGATCGATCGATGAGAGTGAGTCCTTAATAAGTTCAATAAAGCTTCTCTCTGCTCGTAGCTAATATCACATTTGTAACGTTGTACAAAAGTTAATAAAGATTGATGCCACAAAACTGGCAGTTGTCTAGATTCATTTTCAAATCTGCAACGAAACATCAGTTTTAAAGCTCGAGTATAGTTTTCAGATTTGCCTTAAAAGAGAATTCTTACCTCAGATAATGGAAGACCACTGCATCTAGTACTCTATATGGCAGGGCATATTTTTTGTCTAAAAATATTCTAAGGAAAATGCTGTTAGGTCCACTATATTCCATTTCGGCGATCTTCAGTATCGCTGCAGAAGAATGTAAAACAGGTATTGAATTCTTTGCAAGCACGGAACCAACAATAACAGCTTCTCTTAATGTGCATGTTCCCGATTCTAAAAGTGGTATTAAAAATCCTTTCATAAAACCACCTGGTTTATATAAAGCTTTACGTATTGCTTGGTACAGATGAAAGTTGAGTTTTTTGTACTCTGCTAAGTCGTCTCTAATTCTTGGCAACAATATGAGGTTGAAAAACCGTTGTGCCATCTTTTCCTTTAAATTCGATGCAAATATTCTTGTCGCTTGGTACATGGCCGCTGCTGTCCACTTCGGCGGATCAGTTATGTACAATATTTGTTCCCAGTTTATCAAACTGGGCACCATTTTAAACGCCTTCGGCAGTTTACCACTACGATATTTCATCAGAACGTCTCGAACGCCCTCGTACATAGCAGTCACTCTAGGGTTTAACTGTTCAACGCGAATAGGATCCGCGTCTGATAATTGAGACTCAATTTCAGTTTTCTTCTCCGCCAATTTCTCTGTTATTATGTCAGCTAACGTTTTCGCAGGCGCAGCATCTGTATTCATAAACGACAGCAAAGTAACTTCATCACTTTTGTATACTTCAAGATTTTCGAAATGTTGAGAGTATTCTTCTTCGTCGCTGAACTCGTCATCTGTCTCGCTGGAATCTGAATTGCCACCAAGATTTACTATTGATCTTCCCCTTGATCCCGATGGTTGACCAATTGCATTCTCTTCCTCAATTTCAATCTGTTGTCGCCTGGCTTGACGTAGAATCTTTTTTGTAATCGGCGGATCGATGAACTGCAATTTCAAATTAACACCAAATTACATAAATAACGTTTACAATGTGACATAAAACGTGTTAACTACAAAATTAACACTATTCACATAAATTACGATTTAAGTACAACGCAGTAACGATTCAGAAAGAATTTTGTATACTTCATAAGAAAGAATATATCTAACCTTTTCATCATCCTCATGGTAGTATCTGATACCAGGATACTGAACTTTATATTTTACAGTGACTGTCTCTTCTAGTTGGTCAGCTAGAGGCACTCTCGGCCTCTGCGTTTCGCTGGGTTTTATCTTCTTCGCCTTTCCCATTTTTCTATTCTTTTAAATTTCATAAAATTAAGAGCGAAACATGTGACATTATGTATATAAACACACTATCTCATAGACACGGACACTTACTTCTTTGTGACTGTGAACATGTATATTTAAGCCATGACCAATGTCAAAAATGCGGAAGCATGAGAACCTGACTTCATGTAGTTATGTATAGCAATTAATAGCTCTTAAGTTCTCACAAAATTTTTATTCGAATATATCTTTCGAAGTAGATTGAATTTCGTAAGAGCAGTGAGAAAAAATATTGAAGGTTGCAACAATCGAAAGAGCAAAAAAAAAATGGAAGTTGCAAAACTTAGCACAAGGAAAAAATGAAAATCGCTTAGTAGCCTACGGACTCGTGATGAAAATATCGATATTTTTATTATTTTCGGTAATTCCTGTTAAATAACATATTTTTAAGATTCATGTTGATGAAATATGCGCTGAAAATTTTAGGAAAATCGGTCGATACCGAAATATAAAGCGACGCGCATCCAGAAATATATATTTCGTTGTAGAGAGAGAGAGAGAGAGAAACTGTGATTTTCACCCAATTATAGTGCGTCAACAATAATTGATCTCAAGTTACAATAAATCGACTCTTGTCTATTAATAATGTGTGCCTTTATTATAAATTATCTTACCTTCAATAAATGTGTCTGTTCTGTTTTGCGAATCAGGCAAGAAAGAGGACCCCGCCAAGTATTTAAACAAAAGACGATAAAAATGGGAGAGGGTCAATAAAAGCCCGGTTTACAAGAGTCGCCAGTTTCCATGACAACTGTAGTTTCCGTCACTGCGATTTCTCGGGAGTTTAAGGCAAGTTTTAAAGATTGTAATAAACATCCGGTTCAGTTTGGGCGGGAAGAACAGTCCTGGAAGGATAATATAGAATACGTTTCATTTCGAATGCTTAATTTACAGAAATAAGCTTCGAACGTAAGTTATATTTGGGAAACACCATAAAAATAAATTTGAAGAAATGGCACCGAAGATATTGAAAGATTATACGAAAGCCAAAGGTAAGTATTTGCGCCACAATCAATCTTATTTAACCACACAGATTTTTACCGTCATTATTTGTTTACAACATATTTTCTTATTTTTATATTCTCTATTTCAGAACAATTGAAAACGTTTTTGACAGAGTATGTCGTAGTAAATGAGGAAAGCGGTTCTAAAACGTTTAAGTATAGAAAGCAACTCACCAATATTGCTCATCGTGAGCAAATAGCTCTGACAATAGATTTGGATGATATAAATGAATTTGATGATGAATTAGCAATATCTATTGCAAATAATACTAGGAGATACGTCAATTTGCTTTTAGAAGTAAGTTTACATCTACATCATGTATGAATATACGTATATGTATCCCTTGATATTATATTTAATTTGTATTCAATGTAATATTCACACATGTGTTATATTACACAGCTGATTCAAGAAATGCTACCTGACTTTAAAGAAAGGCCTGTGCCACCAAAGGATGCTTTGGATGTGTACATTGAACATAGATTGCTGATGGAAAGCCGTAACAGGAACCTTGGAGAACAGCGTGATCCGAGAAATAAATATTGTCCAGAACTCATGAGACGCTTGTACCATTGATTCTTCTTTCTTTATTTATAAATATGCATATTTGATGTAATACAAGTTCTCGTTCACTTTCCAGTGAAGTGTATTTCAAAGACTTTGACGCTGTTAAAGCGTATTCAGTAAGAGATATAAAAGCTGAGAAAATTGGAAAATTAGTTACGGTGAGAGGTATCGTGACAAAATGTAGCGATGTAATGCCTCTGCTCGTTGTGGCTACCTATACATGCGATCAATGCGGTGCCGAAACATTTCAGCCAGTAAGGGACTAATGGTATTGTCAAATTACAAGATACAATGAAAATTGAATATTATACAAACTTTTTAGGTTCAATCTCTCAAATATATGCCGTTGCGGCAATGTCCTAGCGAAGATTGTCGAATAAACAAGTCTGGCGGCGTGTTAGACATGCAAACGAGAGGATCGAAATTCGTGAAATTTCAAGAAATCAAAATACAAGAACATGTAAGTTCTCTTAGATCCATGTATTTTTTGTACAGTTCTAGTAAATTATAATTATTTCAGAGTGATCAAGTACCAGTGGGTCATATACCACGAACATTGACGATATACTGCAGGGGTGAAACGACAAGAAAATGTTTACCCGGAGATCATATACTTATTACGGGTATCTTCCTGCCGATTATGAAATCAGGGTTTATGGCTCGAGGGGGTGCTGCACTTCTCAACGAAACATATTTGGACGCACATGTACGGAATCGTTTTATTTATCTCATAACAATATACATTTAATTCTGGTGATTAAACATCATATATTTTTGTTTGTAATGCAGAAAATCGTATGCTTAACTAATTCGCAAACTATCGAAGATACTAGTGCTGAATTAACGCAGGAGGAATTGGGTCTGTTGTCGGCGGATGACTTTTACGACAGATTAGCTCGTTCCATCGCTCCTGAAATCTATGGGCTAGAAGACGTTAAAAAAGCACTATTATTGCTACTGGTCGGTGGCACAGATAAGCAAAGAGAAGATATTAAGATCAGAGGTTTGCGTTTATACGTACATTCTTATAATTATAATGTTACATGCTTTTAGTGATGATGTATTGTGTTTTATAGGTAACATTAATATTTGTTTAATGGGCGATCCCGGAGTTGCCAAGTCTCAGCTACTTTCGTTTATAACAAGACTGGCTCCTCGATCTCAGTACACGACTGGTAGAGGATCATCTGGTGTCGGGTTGACAGCCTCAGTTATGAAAGACAATTTAACCGGTCAGATGATGCTCGAGGGAGGAGCTTTGGTATTAGCTGACGAAGGTGTTTGTTGCATCGACGAATTCGATAAAATGGCAGACGCGGATCGAACCGCTATTCATGAGGTGATGGAGCAGCAAACTATATCGATTGCTAAAGCTGGAATAACGACTCGCTTAAATGCAAGAGTCTCGATATTAGCCGCGGCGAACCCTGCTTACGGCAGATACAACCCAAAGAGGACGATCGAGCAAAATATTCAGTTGCCTGCTGCTCTATTATCGCGGTTTGATTTACTATGGCTAATTCAAGATCGAGCGGATCGTAGCCATGACTTAAAGTTAGTATCAATCATCGGCGTCGATATTTTTATATTATATCTAATAATATGCATTTTAGAATGGCACAACATATTACGTACGTTCATCAACATTGTATACAGCCACCCACGGAATCCGAAGTTTTGGATATGAATTTAATTAGAAGGTATATTACTATATGCAAAACGAAGAATCCTACGATACCAGAGGAATTGACTGATTACATAGTCGGTAAGAGTTTCATCCAATGTTTTTAATATTACAATTTTAATGATATACATACACGTATAAATTAATGACTACTTTCAGAATCTTATGTGGAAATGAGAAGAGTGGCTCGTAATAGCCATGACAAAACGTTTACATCTGCTCGTAATCTTCTAGCATTGTTACGTTTGTCAACTGCATTAGCACGTTTACGATTATCGGATGTCGTGGATAAAGAAGACGTTGCCGAAGCGAACAGGTTGATAGAGATGTCGAAGCATTCGATCAATTATTCTGAAACGTTAGCGCCGAATGTTCACCAAGATCCGATAAGCCGAGTTTTCCGACTCATTAGGGAATTGGCGGGCGATAGGAAAACTGTTAAAGTTTCAGATATATTGGAACGATGCACTACTAAAGGCTTTAAACCTGATGAAGTTAATGATTGCATCGAAGAATACGAGGCATTGAATGTGTGGCAAGTGAATCAAACAAGAACGCAAATCACGTTCATATAAAGTTTCGAATGGATCCAACGTAACTGCTTGTTTTCAGTCCCTCATGTGTTAGAGGGTATTTTTATATGTTTTTTACTAATTACAAAATAAAGAATGCATTTTATCAAATTTGTATTATTTAATAAGTATCGTAACCGTGTGCCGTAAGTGATACCATGATCTGATATGAAATTTACTTTTCGTTTTAATAAAATTCTATAATTTTTAATCATTTCATTTATCAAGCGACGCGATAGTGTCCCGAAGCCAAGCTTCAAATATTTTATTATTCAAATTGTGATTAACAATCCCTATCAACATTCAATTTTTTTAGTAGAACCTTTCGAATTTATAATCGTACGGAGCGTTGATTTATTTTTTTCTGTAGGATGGGAAGGTCACGATCTCGATCAAAGATTAGTCGATAAACACGGTCGGTGGCGACGCGTAACATCTTGAAATAGCATTGAAATCGTCGTCCTTGTAGGTAAGTAAGTTTAGTAAGGTGGATAAACGTTCTTGATTTCAAGTTAGGTGGAAGAGCATATAGGAAGGACAGGGAACGAATCCGGAGTTGGCGACCAGTGGTGGGGATGGAAATGCCGGTCCGGTCGAATTGCGAATACTCTCTCGGTCTCTTCAGAGTGCCGGATTCTTCAGTCGCATCGAAGTACTCGTGGAGCGTGCGTCGCGTGGTGCATGCATGCATGCTTGCGTGCGGGTTAAACGTGCGTGCATGTGTGTGCTTATTATTGTGGTGTACCCGAGGTGGTCGCGTGTGTATGTGTGCGAATCGTAACACGGTGTCGCGCGGTCTCGACGGTGCATGTCGTGATTACATACCGCCGCGTATATAACCATCGCCGTCGTCCGTCCATCGCACCAAATGCGCGTCTCGTGCTCATCGAGATCTCGCAGTAACACCCGTGCTCGTTGCCGTGCTGTCTGACAGGAGCGCGGCCGATTCAAAGAAAGAACGTAAGAAGGAGGAAAAGGGGGCAGAAATCGTCCGCGTCTCGTCCCGCGGTTGACGACTCTTCGAACGTTCGTGCCGAATACGCGACGACGACGAACGCGGATGAGGGGGAGGAGGAATTGAATCGTCTCGTTGCTCCGTCTCGTTTCCTCTCTTCCTCTTCGCGACGCTCTCGAGCACGATTTCCGTGGAACTTAACCACCGCGCCGGTACCCGCTCGCACGAGTTTTCTTCGCGTGGGTTTCCCTTTTATTTCCCTCTCGGTTTTTCGTCACTGTCCGCCGCCTGTAAAAATGAAGATGATCCAGAGCCGTCGCCGTGCCGTTCTCGCGCCTGTGTCGATCGTGATATTGTTGTGCGGGTGCACCGGTCTCGTGTCATCCCGCTCACCACGTTTCGCCGAACATCCGAAGAACGAGACCGACTTTACCGCAACCGATTGTGAACTTGTCAAGCCGTTCTTCCAGAGCAAAAACACCACGATTTCGGTTAAGGAGATTGCCGCGGATGACATCGCCAAAAGTAAGTCGCAGCATCCAATCGTTTCATCACTCTTGCCCTTTGATAACTCGTATAGTTACAATTTGTCATGTCAAAAAAAGTCTTGAATTGTACGCTTTAAGAAAATCAGTGATATAAGTTGACTTTCAACCGTACCAAATCAACAGTTTTCTGTTTGAAGTTGGCCAATTTTCTGGTGATAATGTTCCACACTTGTTCGTGGCTTGAAAATTTCGGAACAGAATTCGGTTTGCCACTTCGTTGGAGGAAATGAACTGGAAGTCTTGATTACAGCCGCTTTACTCTAATTACGAAGTTTTATTTAGTAGTTCTCCAGGGTCGTTACATTAAACGACACTTAATGTTATTACATCAAATGGCACTTGAGGACTTCTTGTAAAAACCCGTTTCAATTGTCGTGAGACCGATAGACATCTTTTTACCAATCGTTGGCTCGATAAATGATTTAGAATCATAAAGGAATTTGTCTCATTCACTTGCAGCCTGCATATAACGTTTATATCTAGTCATATAATTAAAGCCAATTTATTAATGACGGGAAACAATTAATTTCTGATATTTTTAATAGCTGACAAGTCATTTCTTCTAATGCCTTAGCAATTTTTTTAGTTGTAATTTGATGATAGGAAACAATCGAAGATTATTATTTAAGGAAGTTCGCCTGATGAATGTATCCTTGTCTATTGGTACGTGACGGTTATTTTAATTCCGTTCAATTTCGATTCAATCGAATGGAATGAATATAAGTCGGGTCTGATAATTTAGACTCTCATTCTCATGCTGCTCGCGTTCCAATATGATTATATTAGTACATCGTAAGAATGTTAACAATTAATTCAACATCGACCAGCGAGCTACGAAATGAAATTTTAATGATAACTATAGTTATTAAAAAATATGTTACACCGATAGTTGATGAAATTTCCTGAAAAACATTATGACTCTGATCTTAGAACATTTATGGCGTAGACTATGATAATCCCTGGATCGTTTGGAAGAAAGATCGAGTGTTTGCATACTACATTAGGCTGTAAACGTCGCGATAAAAGCTAGATAAGAATGCATCATGAAAATGATAAGCATAACTACATAATTGTCGGTGACATTATCCAGGATCCGAAAGTTGCAATGAATATGGAAGAGGTGTCGAATGAGGTTCTGTCAAGATATTGCGAGAGGACTTGATACGTAATTATAAGATTGCGGAATATAATATGTAAAAACGCTACGGTATACAGTGACGCAAAACCGATTTCAAATCTGCAAAAAGTGCAATTATCTTGAAAGATCTGGATAGTTAATAATCTCCGGTTATAATCGACACGTAATCCGCAATCGTATATTATGTATTCCAGGTGAACCCAGACCGATACCGCAGTTTGCGGTAGAGTGGTTTAAAGGCGTTCATTTATTCATCTAGATTCTCTCGAATAATCTTAACTCGGAAGTAGCTGTTTAATCTTTAACACGGGATTTAAGAGGAAACTTTATGCTATCGGTGGATCCTCATCCTTTCTGGATGAAATCCTATACTGATTTATATATGCGTTTATAAAATACATACAAATTGCCTAAAATATATGAAATTTATTCGGGAGAGGTTGATTCAAGTATGAATTAGATCAATAGTAAGAATAAACGACTGAAATTGGAGAGGCATGGTTTTCTTTGTTATAATTAATTATGAAGGGAATGTATTTACACACTTAGGGAGGTTGAATGAACGAATTGCTCTCTCTGGACCGTCGTATTCTAACCCACTTCACACGACTGTAACCACTCGTCGAATCGGGGCCGAAGGGTCGCTGATGCAGCTTCCGGTTTTATGCACTTCCCTGCGTCAAGTGCCGCACATCACACCTAAGAGAGGGATAATCGGCTGTACCACGCATGGCACCCAATTCGAGTGTCGTCACGCTAATATTCTTAATTCAAACCGTTAAATCGCTTACAGGATCACGTAGTTTTCTTCGCATAGAAAGACACGATGCTTGCCACGTCGAAGGAAATCTTTATTCGTTCTAAAAGGAAAGAATGTAAATAATTTTCATCTGCTTTTCATTTTAATTATGTGACATGTATAATTATTGTTTATGTATCGTTTCGCGAGTTAATAATTCACTCTTTTATTCGGTTGTCGGCTCGCACCCAGGCCGTGTTTAAAGCTTAATCAATCCGTGTACACACGCAGGTATTGAAAAAAAAAAAAAATAGGGGCAATTACTCTTTCGTGGTCGACCTCTGCTTATTGACGCGAGATTGACGCGCATTGTTCGCGGTTCGCTGAGCAAAATAATAAACCCGTAGATGGTATCGAACAATTTGACGAGTACCGTTCCGCGCTTTTGCTTTTTAAAGTGGGCGCGATACACGGTTTTCCTATAGATCAGATATTAAGTGCCATCGACGGGCCACGAAACTAGAGAAGGATTAAGATTTATTATTAAATTCGAGTTTATTGCTCGTATAGCAGATATCGATTAATTCTCCATTAAAAATATGGCTCATCTTTAAAATGATTTCATTTATTATTATCATTCCTGACTTTATTTTTCGTTTATCATCACGCGTAACTATAACTATTAATTTTATAGAGTCGCGTCAATTTGAATACCGTTAGGAATGCTATCCCAGATGAGCATTCATATGCCTGCAGCTATGCTCGAACTTGTCTCATTAATTTCAATAAATAATACAAAACCATTGGAAATGTACTGTTATCAATCTTAAACGACTCTTCGTACAATTTAAGAAATATAACTGTAGGCAAAGGAAAGGAGTCGTTAGCAAAGTACTGTTACAGAATATTCACTTGCTCATTTTTTTGCGTATAGAAATTGAAGGATAATTATAATTGATAACGACTTCAATTCAATTTTACTCTGGAAAACAGCTTGCAATTTATCTAGCGAATGTTTTCCAGTTTCGATTAAAAAATTCAACCGCTCTTCTGTGGAAAATGGATAATTTATATGCTTATGTAGATACACGTATGCATGGTAGCTTTTGTACACGTCGAATGTACCGTAAAAAGAGGAACTGGAAAAGAGCGTACGGCGTCCGCCCGTGAGAACGGAGCCGTTTTAGTCCCGTGATGAGCCGCACCACACCCCGACGACAAATCGTAAACCCTTCGAGAGACATCTTCGCATGTCGGCTCCTTTTATTCTCCTTTTCTTCTCTTTTTCTATCTCTATTCGTGTGGCGCCTTCACCATTTTTCAACGATTTAAGGTGGAACTCGTCGCACAGGTACAAGGATTCCTGGCTAAGACATTAACCAGGCCGATACATGTATTTATGTACACAGGGTGAGTCGATAATACTGTTTCAGATTATCCACTAGTCGATTTCATTATTTGACTTCGGGTTTTTATACATAATTAAACATTTGAAATATCTAATATGATAAATTGAATGACGAATATTCAGTTTTCTTAAAAATGTGAAAAGCCATTATAAAGTCTATAAAAAGTATATTTTAATTTGTTAAAATACAGAGATAATTTAATGAATATGTTTTAATAAAATTATTAAACACCAAGTTATTGTGTGTAGCATTCTTATTGACTCACCCTGTACACAGGCAGCTACGTAGTCGATGAAACTCGTATTTGGAACGACTTAAAGTTGAATCGATGTTCTGTAGTGTTTCTCGTCTTTTTCCCAAGTCGATTTACCTTAATTAGGTAAAACCCGTTTAGACTAGTGGTCGCATTATTTGCTCCTCAACATTATTTCAACGATTATAAAGTTCACTGTTTCTCACGACTGTAGAACTAATAAAGAACGAGTAGAGTGTACAAAATTATGTAGAGGATATCGTTGCTTTTAAAAATGAAGAATGAGCTAAGTGCAGATAATGTGCGGTTGTCTCGTAAAAATGTGTTAATGTAAAAAGTACTGCGCAGTTGGTATTTCATAAATTTGTTGTATACTTTTATGCAATTTCTGGAAACATAATATTCAGACTGTCTTCGTCAGGAATTATATTTTCTCATGATACTTTTATATTGAAGAATCATATTATTTCTTCACGAAATCTAGTTACGTATTCTATGCTTTCGTTCCCCTCGACTTGTGAATGATTCTACATGTAAAACCGTGGAACCGTAAAGTTCTCTGTCAGGACACGAGCCCCAATGTCCTTTCTTCCTATTCTCTTCTTTTCGTATCCGACGCTCGGAGTACGTTGACCGATCTTAGGTAACACCAGGTTCAGGTACGAAGAGGGAAACCTCGCCTGTTTTCCTGGCTACAATTTTTCATGATTCATTGTCCGCCTCCTCTATTGTTCGATGCTTCTGTCCGACGACGTTGCCTTTTGGACGCCTCACGAATTTATCGTTTTCAGTTTGCGCGCGAATGATTTGTCAGCAGGGATGAATAATAGGTCGTCCGCGTTGTTTTCGACTCGTTTCGCGTTTCCTTCGAACATTTGATTCTGTAATTCGCCCAGGACAAAGTTCAGTCGTATAAACTCCGATGTTTTGAAGCTACAAAAAAGAATGAAAAGCAAAAACGATTATTAATTGAAAAATTGGTTTGTCTACCTGTTGTCTAATATAATTTTGGATTTATGATGTACATAGATGGTAGTTGGTAACGACGTTAAGACGATTTTAACTTGTGCACGCGCACGGGGTTTCATAGCCAGGACTATTTAATACCGTGAGCAAAAGCGATTCCGAGCGTACAATTAGGTCTTTTAATTTCATAAACGGTGCGCTCGACCGGCTTCTGGTATTTTGGCGGTTGTTGCACCCGCCGAGCCAGTTTAAGCGATCCTAAATGAAATTAAATTGAGAGTACCGTCTGGTACTTGTCCTTACAAACGTCCCGCCGAGAGGAGTATACCATCGTTCTGATTCTGAATGTTTTACTCAACGAATAATTGCATAATTTTTGCTCACCGAAATGCTCATAAGATACAGCGAAATCCGTTCTGTTTGATGATTTGTCTGTGTCGAATAAATTGATGGAACAATATGGAATACATTATTCGTAGTTTGCGAGGAACAGTGAGATAAATAATTCTGTATTACATCGGTTAAAACATGTTTATGGTTATACATTTTTCAAAAACTAAAAAGTCAGTGAAATTAATTTCAACATTTTCATAACTAATAACGACGATACACACGGACACTGTAGAGTGAATTTAAATTGACCAGCTACAATTCTTCTCGGTAACAATCGGACAATAACTCATTGTCTGAATTCCACGAACGTCTAGCTATTATTGAAAGCATCTTCAGCTTTTCGATTTTCATCCACAGTTTATTAACTGTCAAGCATAGTTAAGTGGAATGAAATCATACTTTCAGTTTTTTGTAAAAAATATAATTTTATAAAAAGGGTGTGCTGTATATTTTAATCAGTCACACACTATAATGTTTATATAAATTTTTTTAAGTAATGTTACTTAGTTGATAAGGGACGTGTATTAATCCGAGATTTTGTACGGTTGAAATAAGCAATGCGGGACTGAGACCGAGTTTGCAAGCTGCACAGGAAAGAAAAATCGTATGCTCGAGGAGTAGCGCACGTTAAGCAAGTAAAATGGGGCGCACGTACGTTTGCAGCAAGGACGAACGATCAGCGGGCTCCTCGGAGGAGGTGCGCCGGATGAAAAGTAGAATGAGGCCAAAAGGACCTATTGAAACGAGCCAGGACCTCTTGAGGATCCCGTTAGCCCCGTTTTATTTGCTCGTTCACAACCCCTTGCGACATAGACGCGCATTCAAGTCTATCGCGTTTTATTCGAGCAATCGTCGCGCAGTAATTGCACAGGTTTAGGACTCGGTACACTCCTTCCCACGTCGTCGAAAATTTGGCTATAAAATGAACTGATCATAGTTTCTCACTTTTCGATCAAAGGAATTTATCATTTAAAATAGAAAAATTAACTAATTCTATTAAAAAACAACACGAAAATGGATTGTCAGTACATTAATTCAATAAGTTCTATCAAATTAAAAATACATATACGATATTTTCTAATAAAGCAGAAGAACAATCAATTATTATCATTATGAAAATGTAGTAGAAATGGCAACAGCACTTGTTAGAAATTATTTGTCTATAATGACGCGTTCACGGTCTAACGTTTCCATTAAAACCTTACGTAACGAAATACGATCGCTGGTAATTAATAATATAATTGCACTTGGATGGGCCTGCCACGAGCAGATGGTTTTGCTGTTTCGTATCAAAAGCCGTAGCCTCGATTAATGATCGCAAATGCACGTTAGGATTACATTGCGAAACCTATTAATTGTTCGCAGATGTTTAATTTTAACATAATGTGCCTGTTTACTCAGCTGAATGTTTCGACCCATTAACACGTGCGAAAAATTGTGTTCATTAAAGGATACAGAAGTTCATTGACATTTCTAGTAGCCAATAAATCAAACCAGCATAATTCTATACAATAAATTTGTAATAAAGATCATTGAAATGATAGTGTAATAAATGTATTAATCCGAGATTTTGTACGGTTGAAATAAGCAATGCGGGACTGAGACCGAGTTTGCAAGCTGCACAGGAAAGAAAAATCGTATGCTCGAGGAGTAGCGCACGTTAAGCAAGTAAAATGGGGCGCACGTACGTTTGCAGCAAGGACGAACGATCAGCGGGCTCCTCGGAGGAGGTGCGCCGGATGAAAAGTAGAATGAGGCCAAAAGGACCTATTGAAACGAGCCAGGACCTCTTGAGGATCCCGTTAGCCCCGTTTTATTTGCTCGTTCACAACCCCTTGCGACATAGACGCGCATTCAAGTCTATCGCGTTTTATTCGAGCAATCGTCGCGCAGTAATTGCACAGGTTTAGGACTCGGTACACTCCTTCCCACGTCGTCGAAAATTTGGCTATAAAATGAACTGATCATAGTTTCTCACTTTTCGATCAAAGGAATTTATCATTTAAAATAGAAAAATTAACTAATTCTATTAAAAAACAACACGAAAATGGATTGTCAGTACATTAATTCAATAAGTTCTATCAAATTAAAAATACATATACGATATTTTCTAATAAAGCAGAAGAACAATCAATTATTATCATTATGAAAATGTAGTAGAAATGGCAACAGCACTTGTTAGAAATTATTTGTCTATAATGACGCGTTCACGGTCTAACGTTTCCATTAAAACCTTACGTAACGAAATACGATCGCTGGTAATTAATAATATAATTGCACTTGGATGGGCCTGCCACGAGCAGATGGTTTTGCTGTTTCGTATCAAAAGCCGTAGCCTCGATTAATGATCGCAAATGCACGTTAGGATTACATTGCGAAACCTATTAATTGTTCGCAGATGTTTAATTTTAACATAATGTGCCTGTTTACTCAGCTGAATGTTTCGACCCATTAACACGTGCGAAAAATTGTGTTCATTAAAGGATACAGAAGTTCATTGACATTTCTAGTAGCCAATAAATCAAACCAGCATAATTCTATACAATAAATTTGTAATAAAGATCATTGAAATGATAGTGTAATAAACATGATTGTCCAATTTGTCTATTCTTTTTATTGAACATGTAAATATATTAAGTAGTTGTAAATAGTATCTGGTTATTCTCAATTATATCAAACTATGTACATCGTTTTCGTGCTGTATCATTATAAGGGATAATTACACCGAGCTAGAGTGTATCATTAATATGATAGTTTTAAATCTGATGTAATTATATGTAAACATGAATTGGCTGAACTAAATTATAGCTCTAATCTCGATGCATATATTCTGATTTCAGCGACGTGCAATGGAATCTGTTGCAACCGAGAGACCGAGGAACAGTTGAGACATCAAGCCAGGGCAGATTTTCACGGGTTGATTCATCATCACAGCAGAAGTTTGCAGGGTCTATTAGCTACGACGGCTGATGCCTTAAGGGGTAAGTCTGATTCATTTTCTAATGGCAGAGTTAACTCCGGAGGAACATGCAAATATGTGAAATAAATATAGACGAGGAAATGGAACTAATTTCTGATGTGAAATTAGATTTAATCTGGTAAATTAAAAGGTATTTTTTTATATTTTAATTTTACGGACGTCAGTAGAATTTCTTTGTACAAAAACTGATGTTTAATCTGATTTCCATTCAAGACATGTTTCTATACTTTATCTTACTTTCCAAGTACATTCAATGATTTTCCTGGATTCAAAACTTGATAATGATGGATTTATCTGCTTGTACGTCGTTTGAATAACCGGCATTCTGAATGGAGCGTCTCACATTAAATCCATGTAAATGCATACAAATTCGTCGTCCGGACATTAGCCGTAACAACGGTGAATCTTTGCCATAACCGAGTTGACTGCACGCGAATCGAGCAGAAGTAAGGATGGATCGTTCGAACGGAGCATTTCGCAGGCTCGTCGAGAGCTCCAGAAATGGGATTGAGCGAAACAGTTTCTTAAATTGGCAAAACCAAACCGAGGTTACTATTTTTACGTGCCAACTGGAACGCGCGCACGTTCCCTCTTTCTCCTTTTATCGCTTTTTCGCTCTTCTATCTATCTATATCTTTTCCCTTCCCTCACCGCCTTCGTCTTATCTTTTACTTTACTGCTCGTTTCGCGGCCTTTATCAGCGTTTATCTAAAATTTTCGACAATTATTTCATGAACTCCTCGGAGTTCTGAAAATAATTTCTGTTTTCTCAAAGTTTCTTCAAATCTTCTATTTAGTCAATTGATACTGTAATTATATAGCTTGTGATCAAGTACGTTTCTGGCTGTTAAGTTTCAGTATATATCTTAAGAGTTATTTTTCTTAAGAAACTTTCAGGGAAAGTTTACGACAGGCAGTGAAGTCAATTTCGCAAAATTGATCGTATATAGTTTAAATGATCCTTCATCTGTGTTTCGTGTTCGAACGGAGCGACGAGAGGATTTTCAAGGATCTTTGAATCCTCGGAAATCTCAGGGTTTTCATTTGCCGAAAGTAGGTACTCGTATCAGTCGGTAGATTTCCGGAAAATCGAAAGCCGCAAAGGCTTTGAAGAGTTCTTGGCGGGAAACGAATGAGCGCGCCGGGGCTAAATACGAATCGAGCTCTCGATAGCGGCACACACTCGGTAGACTGAACGCCAAGCCGTTCGTGGTTTTTCCCCTCTTTCCCTCTTGTTTTTCTTTACCGCCCCGGGCTCTTCAGTTTTCCCTGCTCGTCTATTTTGTCTTCTTTCCAGACACGTTCGGCTCGCGTTGCAGCTTTCAAAGTTTTTACTCTCCCCTCTCCTCCTCCTCTTCCTCCTTCGGCCCCTGTTTCTGGCTTCGCCTTTTTCCATTCTGCCGCGCCCCTCGAACCCGGTGTCTCCGTCCCTCGTCTGCCCGATTCATTTTCGCGATATGACGTAAAAATGGCACCGCTCCCCGGTTGAATTTCACGGAACGGTCTCCGTGAACGCGGCGGCCGTGGTAAATTTAAATTCGTAAGCAGGGACCGGGGTAAAGCTGAAACTGGGCGATCGTTGGAATAAGAAATGCGCGAACTTGAAACTCGGCTATCTACTGTCTGCTATTCATGTACTTCCTCTTTCGCATGAACTTCCTATACGACGCTGAGAATTTCACCGAGGGAAATATGAAACACTGATCGCGCATCGAATACCAAATAACATCGGACACGGGTTTTTACGCGGGCTTCCCTCGTTTTCCCTCCTCAACGCAGATCAGTTTTTCTATCCTTGTAAGCTGTCTCGACTTGTTTCCGATCATTTCTCCATAAATCCATAGAATTCCAGTTTACCAATTAATCAAATCGTCACACAATAATGAACGATATTAACGAAATTGCTATAGAATAAATAACACGACTCTGATTGAATCGTTTTTCTGGAAATAATGAAAGTGTCGTGGTTCAGCTCGTGAACAAAATATCGAGTTATACTCATTCCGTTATCACGTCATGAGCTCGTTTTTCTAATCCGCTCCGAACTCTCATTCCCTGTATCTTCTTAAACCGACGGACGTGAGTAATAAAAGTATTAAAGGACGATGAAGGTATCTAAAGTCAAAGAGACAATATCGAACAATGTTACTAAATACATCGACTTTTGCCTTAAAAAGCTTTTCTATTCTTACGATGGAACGTCGAGAGGGAGAGATAGAGAGAGAGAGAGAGAGAGAGAATCTACGCAAGAGTTCCTCCAGGATTAGAAACCGACTATTTTCAGTTCGTTTCTTGTACTTGGCTTTCTATTTCTACGTCTATACATATACGAAGTACCTACTTGTCTAGTCTTTTATCTTGTCTCGCAGAACTTTTCTTCGTACCTTTCGACTTAAATCAATACTTGAAACGTGTTAACTAGACTGTGGACCTATTGTCTCAAAGCCACTGTCCAATATTATGACATTGTGCTTTTCTGGATTCCATGATATTTTCTCCATCATTTTGACCATTTCAAGAAAGGAAAATATATTTAAGGATATTTAAAAAATGAAGCATAAACTCAGTATTATCACGCTGAGCAAGAAAATGACTCATTGATCAATTATCATCGATCAGTGGCTCGAGAGATTTCTGAGAACTTGAAGAAAATGGATATTTTCAATGGATCCAAGGATCGATAATACGTATCCTGCGGTCGGAACGGCGACCTGTCGATTGCACCTGGTCCAGGTAGAGAGTGTAGCCGCTTACACTTGCATACGTATACGTATACCAGCTCGTAGCCGCAACACGGCATATCTGGTCCTGTTTGACGTCCAGGACCGGGTTCCACGCTCCGGATCAGGAGAGGGTTAACGACTGGCTCGGCGATGGGGAGGGAGAGACGGCTGGGCTCGCTTTCTCGCGTCCGTATAAGGCTTGTGCGTGTATTGCGACTTGCAATGCCGTTCAATGGTGCAGCCTGTCTCTCTCGCACAGCGTGGAAAGTTGCACGAAACCTCCGGGCCACGAATTCGAGACTGACCGGCCCATTCGGCCACGAAATGGTGCTAGTAGTAATTATCGCGAGAAGGTTGTTCCGGCCTGCGGCGGTCGCGTTACCCTCCTCCTCCTCCTCCTGTTCCTGCTCCACCTCTGTGTTGCTGTGCTAGCAAGGGGATGTGCATAGCTGCCAGACAACACGCTGATGCGTCCGTAGGTGTTATTGAATTAACAGAACTCCAGACTTTCCTCGTATCCAATTCTAACGTTCGCGACGACGGACCTTTTGTCAACCCATAACTTCGTTCCCTGTAATGAGATTAGTGACACGCGTTGGGAGAATGCTTCGCAGAATTTATTTCTCGTGGCCGAGATATTGGAGCTCGGTTTCATTCACGTGTCTTCGTTCACGGTACGAGTGGAACGGTGGTAACAGGTTACAGTTGCTCGATGCAAATTGGTAGATCAGATTTTGTTAGACGGGCTCGGTGAGTTGGAGTTAACGCTTTATCAGTGCGGTTGATTGGGATTCGAGTTAATGTTCGTTTGATTACGACTTTTATAAGATAATCTCTGCCTTTACTGTTGCAACATCGATATCAGAGCACCCGCTCCGACCAACTTTTCATCAGTTTTCTTGTTTCTCGTGAACTCGGATTGGATTTTTCACGTTTAATTTGAAGATCGATATTCTCCTCTGACGCGGAGGAAATTAGATATAGTTAAAGCTTGGCTCACCGAAATGACCCGAGTTCACCCTATAGTTAATATTTCCACCGCAGACAATGTGATTACACGGGCAATTAGTTGACGAGTGCGGTCGAACCGCAAAACGTGGCTAGCTTCGAGTTGCTCGTATCCATCCCTTTAAAGGGCAGCAGAGAGGCACGGAACCGTGTCCGATGGTATATATAATATCTGTAGGGTTAAAAGTGTCGCTCTCAGTTTTCGCACGTGGGGTTGTTAAAACATCAACAAGTAAGCAAGCATGAGACGCTGCGATTCTAAGTGCGCCCGCCGTCCCACCCAGCGGGAGAGCGTTGCTATTATTGTTGCTGGTGTACGCGATGGTTCACGAGCGGTCGACACGCGTGAGACACGTTTTGCCCGCGGACAATGCCGCGGAACAATGGCCGAGTGCTGCCCGGTTCTATTATGGAAAATTATCTTCGGATCGAATCGCTCTTAACGTTTTCATCCGCGACTGTTTATGAGTTACGTCGAGTTCTCACAATCAAGCTTTAAGTGCGTTCTGGGATCGGTTCCGAGCGAGCTTACCATACTTGAGGTGCACTGTGGTGCACAAACAAGTCAATGTGAAGTTGACAGACGATAAGTTGACAGACGATAATTTTGATAAAATTTATCAGATCGATTCGATATTACTTTTAAAATATTTGAAGAGCGACGTTATTAATTAGAACATTAGAAGTATCTTATATATTATTAATCTCTATATTATTAATTAGATTCTATGCATTTTTCTTCTAATTTCAGTATTTAATGAGTTAAGTATGATTATATGG
>NW_017163422.1:843680-846007 GCF_001652005.2 Ceratina calcarata | reverse complement strand
TAATTTTAGCTTTTTAATAGTAATAGGAATCTATAATAACAAATTCAACATGCTAACATTGTTTAAGTATATGTATAGCCTGTACATCCTTAAAATCTGTTATTAAATAAAACGCATTATCGACAGCTGACGATAAACGAATACCCGTGCAATAGCCTTGAACCAATGCACGCGAACTTACATGTGTATGTTTACGCCGGCGAAGCATACCCATTGATGCAGTTAAAAGTTTCGAAGCGGCGCGCCGCAGGGCGCGTAATGTTTTTAATTTTACGATCTCGTTATGCGGGGACCAACTTTCGGAGATAACTTCGTCGCGAAAAGTTACAACGGCGTTTAAAACGCGAGTCTCGAAGCTTGTTCCACCCTCGATTTACCAGGCCGGAGGAGACCGCGTTCTCTATTGAATTGGCTGTTCGCAGAGTTTAAAATCCCTCCTTTCTTCAAGGAATTACGAGGGAACTGTTATTATTTCGGCATCATTCATTCCATCAGAATGAAATCTTTCCGGTCTGTCTATATAATATGTATGTATAATATAATGGAGTTTATTAGGTAGGAATTGTATTAGGTGTTAGGTAGGATTTTTTAGAAATAGGAGAACAATTTATTGTAATTGCATTTTGGGCATTGAAGCTTAGTACGCTTCGCCTGTCTGACCTAAAGCGACGTCCAGATAATCGAATTTCTACTGCACTGATAGTCTTCCCATATTTATATCTCCCTTGGATTTTATCAAATAATCGTATTAAAACCCGGATTTCTCCACCGTCAGTCCTTGTTTCTTCCCACATCAATCGCCGGTTCAATTGAAAACCCTCGTGAGAGCGGGTTTCGTGTTCTTTGGAACGTGATTTTTGGCTCGGCGTGTGGCGGGCCATCGGCGAGGGAGAAAAAGATTTTTGCACGTGCTGGGCGGGCCAGGTCATCGGCCCGCATCGCCGGTAATTTATTTTAAACTCATGACAGAGAGAAAGAGAGAGGCAGAACGTCCAACAAAATTTTCTCCCCGCGTTGCGTAACGGAGGCAGTTTCGTATCGTCCCCCGCTGTCGTTTATACCAATTAGTGAAATTGACCGCGGAGTAAGGATATTTCACTTCGATCTGTCCCTTAACATTCCTCGGTTGCTTCAGATATCAATAAATCTTCAGGGTACATTTTTTAACGGTATAGATACTTTTTTGTAGTATCAATGTGTTTACATTTGATTTTTAATCATTTGTATCGAAGAATTGAAGATAGAATTGAATCAGATCACTGGTAGTGCATATAATTAAACTTGAATTACTTACGGAATACATCTGACACGTGAATTGCGTGACAGAGTAAAAAAAACTTGTCTCCATTATTGATAAAGCTGAGATATTTATTGTGACCTGTCTCGTTGGCATCCGTATCAAAGAATAGACTCGAAACTGACATAAATCAGCTGAAAATGTAGATTGAAAATCGTGGCTGTTATCAGGAAGTACAGAAATGCCTGAACGTCGTCGGTTGGCTCTGGTGAAAAGTGGTTCACAGCCAGTTTAGGTGGCGTACTGCAGAATTCGTTTTCGATTATTTTTCCACGTAATTATGTCGCGTAGCAGTTTTATCTCGTTCGTGATTTAAATCATCGCAGTAAACAAGATATATCCGAGAGATATCGTTTCACAATCAATTACTCGTTTCAACGTGACTGTAATGCGGCGTCTGTGTGACGGCTCGTTTCATAAATTAAAATTAACAAAGCCGAAGGTGTCACGGGTTAGCGCGCGCGTGTTCGCATTAAACTTCCGAAGTGCGAGTGGATTTCACGCGGAAAGAAGGGAAATGAGGATACATCTTTGGGTAGCGCGGCGATAAATCGTGGCTTGAAAACCCGTAGGTATACACACGTATACGAGCTGCGCTCTACTCGAGAGTTCTCCCAACAGAGAACGCGGGATTCCTAACGCTGAGGACGTAAATCATATTTTCTGAATATATCTGAAAGTAGATTGAATAATGGCATAGAACGTAACGGTGGCGGCGTTGCGCATGGATTCTATATCACTCCCTCGTTGATTTTACCGGAATTACACGCTTGTAGTTGTCGCCTTTGGCTTTTCAGATAAAACGAACAATCGTTTACCGGGAAACCTTGTAAATTACCGTTTCCTCTCTCTAAGCCTGATAGCTTTTTAATTGCTTATTTTATTTTCGTATGCGATAAAACACGCAAGTAGCTGCTTCGTCTATAATAAAATTGTGATCATTCGTGAAGATCAGATTTATTAATCAGTTACAAATCTTTTCGGCAATGAACGCTCGAATTAAATATAGATAAAGTCTTAAGAATTATAT
>NW_017163422.1:837713-842811 GCF_001652005.2 Ceratina calcarata | reverse complement strand
TATTAATCAGTTACAAATCTTTTCGGCAATGAACGCCCGAATTAAATATAGATAAAGTCTTAAGAATTATATAAAAATTTCAATATTCAAAAATTGACGATAAAGGTAAGAAATAAAGAGCGAATCGCCACGGTTTTCTTGTAAATGACGAGCGCAACAACCGTGATGCGTGACCAAGTTGCGGCGGCTGAAAATCGCGTCAGGGATTGTCAGGAAAGGAAAATGGAAATGTCTCTTCCCTGTGACGGCTATAAATCGGTTGCGGCGCGGACTTAAGCGGCCCATGTATGCGCGTAAGTCTTGGCGACTCTCAAGTCGTAACCTTAAAACGTCTTCTCGGATTTTAAGCACCGATCTTGACCGACATCGGGAATCTCCGACCAGTGGAAGTAATGGCCATTTCGTCACGGCGTACGAGTCTCACACGGAAGTCGGACGCGTATACATGCAGACGGTCGATAGTGATGTCTGTGTTAGAACTTTTTATGACTGGCAGTTACGTACTTATAGTATGTTAGTTTTGTAGATCCCATGCCGAGCTGATAAAGAATGCGCAGTGTTCTGGTTTGTTAACGATAGTTTTTTACTCACTTTGTAGGAAATACGAATTCAATCTTTGTATCTTTCTAAATGATCGAGGATATGCATTTATAAATATTCTCATTCCAACGATCGAAGTTACCTTTTTTTTATTACTGCCCTGCTGTTAGTACAAATGATACAATTATGTAGATTCTTAATTAAAGGAGGGAATTGTCAAATGGAAATTCAGATACTATAATTCCGCGGTGATCTCGGTTTTGTTAAAATTAAGAATGATTTATTCCAGTGTAATTACATGATTTCCTTTTCCGGTTTCAAGTATCAGATTCACTGAAGACATCGGTCCCAATTAAAATGCGAAATATTGTAACTAATTGGTAATTATAGCGTATGAAAAATCGACAGAGTAATCTAAACTAATTAAGCGAACTGCAATAACGGGCAAACTAATTATAGACACCGGAACCGGATGCTACATAATTGCTTTGTGAAGGGTACATCTTTTTCTGTTTTTAAAATGTTGAGGGAACAAGATATAAAAAAAAGTCAGACTGTACATAAAGGTTAAACAAACATCTCTGAATATCGAGCTTATCGGGTGTGCAAACAGCCTCGATGATTCTCTACCTCGGTTCACCTTAGTAACCGACAAATTAATTACAATAATTGAATGATTAGAAGAAAATTTCTGATGAATCAACGTCGTGTGAGGACAGGAAAATAATAAAGAATATGATAATTATATTATAAATTCTATAATTCCTGTCCCGAATCGTTAATTTAACGTGAACATGAAATGGAAGGTTTGAGAAAAATGATCTGGCTTGAAGATCATTTACAAAGCTGATTTATACTTATGTATACTTAGTTTGAAAGTCGGGTATTACGTACTACTGAATTGCTGGATAATGGTTTCATAATTGCAAGATAGACGAGTAATCTAAGAGCATAATAACGACGGGGACTATATAATCTTTATAGGCGATGTGGAAAGACAAATTGGGCTAAGGCGTGGCTCACGGTTTAAAGTTGTGCGAGTTCTAACCGAGCACGAAACTAAACCAAGTATACAGAAGATAAGACTTTAAATAAGAGAGGACGAAACTAAAAATCGTCCTTCTCTTTGGAGTTAAACGAGTAGTTGGTTCATGAAAGAAGTTTCGTAATAAGTCAAAAATATAATTTAAGTTGAAATTATTTAATATTATAGTTAATATTATATTTTAGTATTTCATATTTTGTAATTAAAAAATTCATTACAATAGGAAGTAGCCTTTTTATTACAAAATGAATATTAATTACTATAATGTTTAATGAATATTAATTACTATAATACAACAGATTCTCTTATTTGCGTCAATCAACTAAATTCAAACTTGGTCGCTCCTTGGCGTATTTTCAAACGTGACGTAGCTCGCGAGAACGGTCATAATTTAACGCAAACACCAATCTAGATGTTCATTAATTCGGAGGAAACTGGTTCTTAACTTCTCAAAGCGTAAATGAGAATACAAGATACGGAACGATGACGAATATTAAATAACTTTAATAATTTTATGTAGATTAAACTATTACATTTTCTAATCGCTTGATGAGCTCGTCACATCTTTATTGAACGTCTCCTCTTTCTGCTTATACACGTTTGTGTATAACTGCCGTTAAAGATCTCCCTGTAGAACCGCTGGCTACTTCCTTCAGGAGTCTTTCAACTACTTCGACTCTACATTTCGCTCCAGTTTATGTCCACCCAGAATTTGCTTCTCCTTTGTTGAACTTCCACGATACGCAACTAGCAAAGTTCGTTTCACTTTGTCCCGGTGCGATCACAGTTCTCTGATCGAAACTCGGGATAAATGTCCCGACCATAGAATCATTATTATTCACACAAACTATTTTCAATCCTTGAATTAATGACCAGTACTCAAGTAGCTACTTTCTCTAATGAATTTTAAAGTGTATTTCTTTTCTTCAATTGTACTCTTTGTAATTAAATTTTATCAAAGGCTAAGTGTTAATTATAGTAAGTCGTATTATACAAATGGCAGATAATCTTGTAAACTACTTTAAGCTTGGGTATTTTTCAATTTGGAAGAACAATATCTTGTACAAAATTATACTAAGCTAGTTTAAGCACGAGATGAATATCTACCACTTCACTCTTTAATTAACACTAATTCGTGATAAGGGTATCTCGTTTCGCTGAACAAAGTCTATGCACCAATTATTCTATGTAAGATACAATGCAATCTGTTTAGAAGTTATTCATCTCTCACGACTCCTAAGTTAGCTTGCTGCTTTGATATTGATATCAGTAAAACTGATTGATTAGAAAATACGGAGTGTACATTCTACTGCACTGTAAAGTAGTCGCATCGAGGTCCAAGGAACAAATAACGTCAGGGAAACAGGGGTCGGATGAGGGTTAAAAGGGGACTGAGGAAGTTAAACAGCCACTGAGAAACTCGAATCAATCGATACACCGATTCATGGCGATGACTGTCGGACAAAGCAAACTAGCAATTTGCAATGTGCTAGGTACAAACAATGCCAGGCATTCTGCTGGTTCTGTTTCACTGCCACAGACGATACGGGTTTTGCTGGTCAATCCTACGTTTCTTGTCAGGAACAACGAGACCGCAACTTCCTCTCTTAATTGGATGATATCACCTGTAATTGCAAATAACATTTACGAGTAAATCTACCCATGTCACTCATCGATTTTAATGAAAATTTGTACATTTATAGTACTGTGAAAATAATCGACGTATATTTTTTCATCCCCTCTAAAAATCACTCCTTGATTGCTTACGGTTTCTCTAATACGTTTGGTAGAATCTATTAAAATTTTTAACAAATAAAAATTTGATGAGGAATTCTATTTTATTTTGCATCAGAGGTAGAAAAGAGCCGTTGAACTGTGCAGGGGAGAACAGGAACAAGTGCGTAGAAAATTGTAGGATCTCATGATAGATTCCCTATACGGCAGAGTCTCGGTCGCGTAGGCGGCTCGTTCCGGATTCCTTGTTCTCCTCCTTTTCTCTCGAGCATTGTTTAGTTCGTCCTCCGCCTCCACCGCCTACTCCTCGTTTCAGAATACAAGCTGGATGCCTTTGTGAAACCGTCACTGGTGCCGACTCTAGGAGCATCTCCAGGGAGGACGATCGCATCCAGTTTTTAGGCTCATCGCTAATTTGCCTTCGCGTGTACTTTCGTGTTTGCATACGCTTCCAGTGATTCCGTCACTTTCGTATGATTAATTCTGAGTCCCATGGTTAAGAAGTGAGAATTTTTAAACAATTATTCATGAGCTCAATTAAACTTTTGTCTTTCGGAAGGTAAACCTTCAATGTGTATAAGACTATTAATTTCTTTAAAATATTATGCGATTTAAATGAAAACGGGTTTTCAATAAATTTGAAAATCTGTTTTTCTTTTTATGATCTTGAAAAAACGCAGTGATTCTGAGAGTCGTTTGAAGCTCCATGATCGTAGAAATTAACGCGTCAGGAGCAGCTGTGCCGAACTTTTCGCAAAACTTTTCCTCGCATCGGAGAGGAGTGTTTGTTCGGGTTTCGTCGCTCGCGCAGATAGAGTACGCCTGGAAAGCATATTTATGGGATATTTCTGTATACGGTGTTTTCCGATCGAGCCACCATCGGCCAAACATAAATGTCTTCCGCGTCCGACACGGTGAATTTACTATCAGAAAGTTACTTCCTCGTGTAATACAGGCTTTCGGCCCTCAAAAACTTTCTATGAATAGTATATGCACGCGACAGAGGATATATTTTATAGGGAAAACGAGGACAAACTGGGGAGAAAAATCGAACGGAGTGACAGCTTCTCAAACCACAGTTTATCCAAAATAAGTTTATATTTTAATTAATAATAATAATATATTCATTTTATTTTAGATTGATGAATATAATTTATTTCCATATATAGTAAAAGCATCACAGATCGCAATTACTTTTTCACTTAATACATCAATTAATGTGTTCAGATAAAAGACAGTATTACATTTTATTCATTTTATTTAAAAAAATTATTAAAAATCAATAAGATCTGTCTTTCTGGAAACAGTTTATGCATCGTGTCATCGCTTTAAATACAGTGACTATCGTTTAAAACCGCGCAATTACCTGACGCGCATCGTTAAATCGGATCGCGATGAGACTTCTAAAATAGACGCTGTTGGCAATTCGTATTTCGACGTGGATCGTGACGAAATTCCTTTCGGTCACCACCGACACCAGATCACGTTATCAATCGGCGTGCTGCTTTCTTTTCATTCATCAGAGATTAAAGTATCGAGCGCGTAGATTCACCTCGCATCACTTCGCGCCGCGTATAATTCGATGCATATCACGCCGATAGACAGGCATGCATGCCTCGCATGACGATTTAATTCAGTCGTTGCTCGAATCCGTAATCGCATCGGTAATAGAGATACGATTCCGATTTCACGTTTCCTTTCTCAGCGAATTGCAATTTCTTGTTTACGCGATTTCCTTCGCGGATTTTTTTCTCTGTAATTATTATAAACGTAATAGAC